>NC_085869.1:5095947-5100947 GCF_034702125.1 Engraulis encrasicolus | reverse complement strand
ATTGAAGGCAGATGGGAAATGTATTGCAATTTTTCTAAAGCCTTGACTCAGTCATGAACAGATTCTTGGCCATGGCACCCATCCCATTAAGGTGCTGTTCTGTTTTCTCATTCAAGTGGCTATAGTGCAAAGACTGAGTGTGGTTAGGGGATGATGGTTGAAGCACCAGAGATTGTGTCTGAATAGCCAGATGTGTATCAGTGCACATGACACACATTTGGCATGATGTCATGGGGATTTAACAATTAGTAAACACACCACACACGATGTGCCGAGAGAGAGAGAAAGACAGAAAGAGAGAGAGAGAGAAAGAAAGAGAGAGAAAAAGGGAGGAAAGAAAGAAAGCAAGGGAGAGGAATACCCAGAGCCACACAGAGAAGACAAAGGTAATGCAAGATGTTCTAGAATAACAAAAGGATCCTCTTTTCCTTCCAGGAGCTTGATTACACACCCTATTTAACAGTCTTTAGGCAAAAATAAATTGAATTTCAACAAACACAATAGCAGATGCGAATGGACACATCTGAATAACTCTGTTAATTAAACAGTCAATTCAACAATGGAACTGACTTTGTACTGAACATCGTGCACAATACCAACAGCAACAACAACAACAACAGCAACAACAGCAAGAAAATAGAACAAGGCCCTGCCATGGCCAAACGGTAGTGCACTCATCTGCTACGTGACCGACCCAGGCTCGATTCCGGCCCGAGTACCCAGGGTGTGCACAGCCATCGGTGGTATATAGGGTGCCGCTGGACCTGCGGGCCTGCCCTCTGTGCCAGCCTGGGTGCCAATCCTCATCCTGCCCACAGTGCCATGCCTCATGTCCAGTGAGGAGCTCAGATCAAAGGATGGCTGATGGGATCCTCCTCCATACCCCACACCACACCATGACCACACCACACCATGACCACACCACACCATGACCAAGCTGGCTGATGGGATCCTCCTCCATACCCCACACCACACCATTACCACACCCAGGGCCGGATTAAGATGCCCTGGGGCCCCTAGGCTACAGGTTGCTGTGGGGCCCCCCAGAAGGCAGATTTCGCCACAAATGTACATAGATAGTGTCATAAATACAAGCCTGTGCATTAATCCGTCCCTGACCACACCACAACATGACCACCCCCCACCACATGCTGCCCCAACAAGCCTTCACATGGCAGCCCAGGGCCCACTCCATTACAAGCGCCCACACACGCGTAAAGGCTTAAAGGTCACCCATGTTGGCCTGGTGGCATAGCAGTGTGTAGTGTTGGCACTGTGTAGCCTGGTGGCATAGCAGTGTGTAGCCTGGTGGCATAGCAGTGTGTAGCCTGGTGGCATAGCACTGTGTAGCGTGGCACTGTGGGTCCAGTGAGGTCGGGCATCGCTCCACACCATCTCCTGCTGACTCTGCATTGTCATGCTGCCCAGTGCTTACACGGCCTCCACCTGCCCACCCCATGCAGTAGTATAGCACCACAGAACAATGTTCTGCTCAGCATTGCATTACTCTGAACTAATAACCAACTAAGACCTACTGCACTGTAGTGTAAGCAACAGTAATCTGTGTTCCAATAACGCACGCACACACACACACACACTCCCTGCATATCCACCCATGTTCTCTGACACATCCCGTAAAGGTCACCCATGTTGGCCTGGTGGCACAGCAGTGTGTAGTTTTGGCACTGTGTAGCGTGGTGGCACAGCAATGTGTAGCGTGGCACTGTGGGTCCAGTGAGGTCGGGCATCGCTCCACACCATCTCCTGCTGACTCTGCATTGTCATGCTGCCCAGTGCTTACACGGCCTCCCCCTGCCTCTTTAGATGATGTCATACACTTACAGGCAAGGGGTAGGCTAGGCTACACCAAGTGAAAACAATTCTAACCATTTCTTTATCGTCTGAAATCATAATTGCTTTTGACTTGTTCAACATGCACACATGTCCATAAAACATATAGTGCCAAGACAAGCTGGGCTACTTCACAGTGACTAGACCCAGGGATGACTGGAGCACTCAGCAACTTTGGTGCACAAAATGACTGACGTTTCGGCGCACCTGCAACCTCCTCAGAGTCAAAAGACTGTCGACGGTGAGCACCACCAAGGTTGAAGCGCACACATCCCCTCTTCAAAACATATAGTGCCTCAGAATGAATGACTAAGAGTAAAAAGAGTGACTTTTATGAGAGCTGCCTGGTCTGGCCACGCTGAAATGAGCACGGTTTCTCAGAATTCCAGAACCAGACAGGAAAATAAACAAGATGGCCGCCAAGACATGAGGTCAGTCAGCCCTGCTCTGCCCTGCCCTGCCTCACCGTGGGTAGCTTGATGGATTGGGCTGGTCAACAGTTGCAGTCTGATGCCTTTATGTAACACTAATGAAATGTGTGTGTGTGTGTGTGTGTGTGTGTGTGTGTGTGTGTGTGTGTGTGTGTGTGTGTGTGTGTGTGTGTGTGTGTGTGTGTGTGTGTGTGTGTGTGTGTGTGTGTGTGTGTGTGTGTGTGTGTGTGTGTGTGTGTGTGTGTGTGTGTGCGCATGTGTGTGTGTGTGTGCCTGTGAGACAAGCCAGACCTTCACAATATCCTCTAATAATAACAATAATAATGTGCTTTTTTCCAGATGATTAAGCAATGCTCACAGAAGCACTCTGTGGTCAAGTGATGAGGAACTGGATTGAGGAGCGGGTTAGCAAGTGAAAGCACGAGAGCCAATGCAGTCTGCGTCAATTACCAAGTAAAGTATTAAGGACTCAATCAGCTCGAATACTGTGTTTTAATTAGGGAGCAAACAGCCGTGAAGAAATCCACTACTATTATTATGGCCGGCATAGATTTATCTGGGTTTCTCATAGTGTTGCACCGATACCGAATACCAACAAATAGGGCACCGATACCGATACCGATACCAATACCATTTACAGATGCTTGTATGACACTTAAACAGCCTTGAAATTAGTTATTTCAAAGGTATTTAAAAAGTATAAAAAGTTTTGCTGGATTCACTTTGTATTAGTCTTTTCCTGTTTCACAAAGGTAGGCAGCAGCCTGACAAAGCCATGCAATGATTTTACATCCAAGTAGTATGCACTGCAGCCCTTCATATATATATACATTTCAAATAGGCTGGTATCGGTATCGGCCGATACTGCACAGCCAGGTATGGGGTATCGGTATCAGGGCCAAAAAATGCTATCGGTTTAATACTAGTTTCTTATTTCTGTGCTGGAAATGGCATAAGGTATTGATCACACATATGTTGTGGTCTGTTTGTATGGCATTGTACCGTCATGCATATTCAAGACAACATACACTTTACATGCACTGTTGTGAATGATTTTTAAAGGGTTAAGGGTTTTCTTTGTGGCACAAATATTATTAATATGCGAAATCAAATTAATTTGTCATAGTGAAAAGAATTATTTTTCTTATTACAGCTGTTGACCTCCTTCGGATTTTTGCCATGGAAGGCCACCATTTGTTATGCAATTTGCATAACTTACACAGTCACTTTGGCATAAAGTAAAACCAACAACACATACAGAATTAAAATGTGTAATTTCAATAATGTCACTGTATTAATGAATCACTGCGGTTTATGGAATCACAACAAATTAAAGCTCACTAAATGTGTTACCTAACATTTTTTTTACAGAGTGTATTATAATGTGTGTGTGTGTGCGTGTTGCGTGTGCGTTTGTGTATTAGTGTGTGTGTGCATGTTTGTGTGTGAGGGACAGAGAGAGAGAGAGAGAGAGAGAGAGAGAGAGAGAGAGAGAGAGAGAGAGAGAGAGAGAGAGAGAGAGAGAGAGAGAGAGTGTGTGTGTGGGCAAATGCTTGCTGTGCCGTCAGCTGGGCTGGTTGCAAAGTCCAGAATACAGTATAAAGAATTCATTAGGCACATCCGCCAAGCCCCTACCCACACAATGACGCGCAAAGACACACACACACGCACGCACGCACACACACACACACACACACACACACACACACACACACACACACACACACACACACACACACACACACACACACACACACACACACACACACACACACACACACACACACACACACACACACAGGCAAGTTGACAGGCCGACAGTGGGGGGACAAACTGGTCCGTTGTTTTAGGCTAAGGGACCAGGGCCGTTTCAGATAACTTTGTCCTGGGCCCAGCTAAAGTTGTCAACGGCCCTGTGCACGCACGCAAACACACATGCACACACAACCTCCATTTCTCTTTTCTATGAACTGCAAGGTGATTTGAGTCTGATGAAAAGTATTTTTGTATTTCCTTTTTCTTCCTACCAACCCAAACACCCTTGAGCTGCTCTGCGGGCCCAGGGATATGTGATATTAAGAACAATCTAAAGAGCTCTGATGTAAGTGCCTTTAGATTGGGAGAGTCATTTTGCGTGTGCGTGAGTGTGTGGGCGTGCGTGCATGCGTGCGTGTGTGTGTGTTCATGCAGGTGTTTGTGCGTGCGTGCCTGCATACTGTAGGAAAGCAAAGCATAGTACAGTGATTTTCAACCTATGGGCCGGGGAACACTGGTGGGCCCTGAAGTGGGCCTTGAAATAATATTCTAAAAATTATAATCACATTTTGGTGTGTGTTGCTGTGTGTGTTTTATTAATAATTGGGTCAGAGGTGGGCCCCGAACATTGGTGACAATTTTGAGTGAGCCCCAAATTGGAAAAGGTTGGGAACCCCTGCAGTAGTACAAGACGATATAGCAGTATATTCATATGGGCAGGTAAAACAATGTTAGTTACTAGTTAACAAGTTACTCACACCATGCCAGTGACCTCTACTCGACTTTTTAATGCAGCAATTCTCACAGGGCAAGTAAGGCTGCATCCATAAAAAGTTCAGGGCGACCTTGTTTTTCTAACCCCTTTCACCAAGCGGATGGAGGAGTGAATTAGGAAGGTCCCCTAACAGCTCAGGGCCATCCCACTCTTCATCCCCATCCTCATCCTCACACTAATCACAGCTA
>NC_085869.1:5085947-5090947 GCF_034702125.1 Engraulis encrasicolus | reverse complement strand
AGACAGACAGACAGACAGACAGACAGACAGACGCACGCACGCACGCACGCACGCACGCACGCACGCACACACGCACACACACACACACACACACTCACACGTAGGTAAGTAAGTCAACAAGACCAATCACACCTCAACACATGCACATCCCAAGTGTGTGCACCAGGTACGGGAGCACACACACACACTGACAACCCATTGCAACTTTGCTGAATAAGTTATTTCAGTAAAATAGGTCAGTTGAGGAACACTGTGTACATTTTACGGACATTTCTGCGTGGATGTGGATGTGTATGTATGTGTAAAGTACTACTGTATGTGTAAAAGTTCCTACTCTAAAGACATCACATCTCTTACTTGGCTAGTTTTTTGGAAAACTATTCTAATTGCACTTGTCTCTGTCCATGTGCAGCTTGTTTATTTATTTATTTGTTGTTGTTGTTGTTGTTGCTGTTGCTGTTGTTGTTTGTAGGAGAAACAAAAAAGGCTGCCATTATGCAGATTCTCATATGTTACTTTATTCCACATGGGGATGTTACCTTTTTCTTTGTCACAGTCCCATGAATAAAACATATCGTCTTTGTCTTGTTTTCATATGCGCAGGTGTCACACACACGCACGCACGCACGCACGCAAGCACGCCCCGAACGCACGCACGCACGCACGCACGCACGCCCACACGCACACACGCACACGCACACGCACACGCACACGCACACGCACACGCACACACACACACACACATACACACACACTCCAAAAAAGTGCTCTGCAATTATTTGCAAAGGACATATATTTTACCTCATTGTTTTTGCGGTCTGCCAGTCCATTACTAAGGGAATAAATGGGCTGTTGTGTGGGATAACCCCTGGCACGGTGCCAACTCAATACAATGCGGAGAGCATCTACGTGTAAGGTACCTCCTACTCAATATGGAGAGGTACACTACCATCGATGCCTGAAAAGATATCAGGCCGACCTCACAGTCAACAACTGCGGAGAAGTTTTAGTTACAGCTTTTTTTTCTCATTTCATTTTTCTCATTTCGTTCTCTTTTTTTGGAAAACTTCTACTGTTTACTTTTTTAATCTGTCCTCCAACTCTTTATGTGATTATAAAATCACATAACAGCCAGGAGTTGTATTTTCAGAGCTCTCACTAGATTTGCAGAAAGTGTCCCATTTATTACTCTTTTCAATGAGTTATCTGGGCCCAGTGATGGCCTGATGTCCTCTCCACGTAGATTTGGTTTGGACATTAGATCTTGCACTTAAATTGATGGAAATTATAAAAGACTCGTCTGAGGTCATGTCACTGTGTTATACAGTAGATAATAACTTCACAGCCACATCAATTTTACACACATTAATTAAACTCATGAGATCACTGTAGTTTACATTGCGGCAAATGAAATGAACAAACAGAGGTTACTGCTTGGCAGTTCACAGTGTGTCATTGCTTTTGATACAGACGCCAGTTTGCTGAACTTGTTTACATTTTACAGCACAGTGCCTCATTAAATCCTGGCTCAAGGTGTTTCTGTTAGCAGCCAAGCTAGCTAATAAGGCCTCTTTGTACTTGCCTGATGGGCCATGCCTGTAAATGCAGCTAGACTACACTCTGCTATAAACCAAATGTGTAACTACATCTGTGATTAAATTGGTGAAGAAGTATTAAGAAAAAGCTTTACTCCAGGTACACCCTCCAGCAGGAAAAGAAGAAAATATCCTTACTGTAAAACGTGATAATATTCCTTTTTTTGTTTTCAATGCTAAAATTTCCAGATTTTTTGATTAGCAAGCAAGCATTAGCGACCATGTATTAGGAAAAGCTGCAAAGAAATGGCATTTTACACTCCTGTTCATTCATATAGGTTTGGATGGGACCTGCACGGTGGATAATTTGACACACATCCAGAGCTCTCTGTGCCAATAGTCGTTTCATGCATCACTGACAGCCTTGACAAGCTGGCTCATAATAAGACACTGACAAGCCCCATCCAAATAGACAGACAGACAGAGAGAGAGAGAGAGAGAGAGAGAGAGAGAGAGAGAGAGAGACAGAGAGACAGATCCTGGTGAGGGGCAGATAAAGGGCATGTCCTATTGTGTGTGTGTGTGTGTGTGTGTGTGTGTGTGTGTGTGTGTGTGTGTGTGTGTGTGTGTGTGTGTGTGTGTGTGTGTGTGTGTGTGTGTGTGTGTGTGTGTGTGTGTGTGTGTGTGTGTGTGTGTGTGTGTGTGTGTGCAAGGAGGGGAGGGGAGGGGAAAGGAGCACTGGTGGCAAGAAAAATACTGAAAGAAATACTGATCCAGTGCAATAAAGACAGAAGGATAAAGAAAGGCTAAGAAAGTGGAACAAGAGCAAAAAAGACAGGCATGACAGGAAATGAAGATGCTAAAGAGAAATGTAAGCTGTGGCGTGAAGTTCTGCTAGGAAGACGAGACGGTACCTCACTTTCATCTTATTTGTCAATCGAGTCTTCTGGTAGAATTGTAAGCCTGTGGCGTTAAGTTCTGGTAGGAAGACGAGACGGTAACTCTCACTCATCACTGCCCTTAATTATCCAATCATAGCTCCCGGATGGGGAATCCCGCCACGTCACTTGCTTATCCTCAGCTTTCAGCCAATAGAATGTCTACGCCTTGGTTTTAAAAGTCTTTGTCTGTTTCCGCTCTTTGCTACTCAGAGTAAGCAGACGCCTACGTCTCCTCGGACCGCATCTCCTGCAACCTTCGTCTCCTTGGATCCCATCTCTTTCAACCTACGTCTCCCGATGTCCTGTTTCCCTGGTCCGCTTCAGCCTCCTTCAGCCTTATCCCTATGAGCCATTGTCACCAGTTGGTCCCTGTCCTGTATTGGGGGTAGGCTTCGCCCCTGCCTCATCATCGGCAGGATATAAGCCCCCCGTTTTACAAATTATATTCTGCAGGTCGGGGACCTGCGCCAAAGAAAAATGTTGCCTCCCTGTGTATTAATAAATACATTTCATTTCATTTTGTCTATTGAGTCTTCTATGGTAGAAACAAAGGGATGACAAATGAGAGAAAGAGAAGGGAGAGATAAAGGGGGTGAGAGATTAAAAAAAATGCCCGATTTGCATCTGCAACTGCATCAGAGAGAAAACAGCCCTCTGTGTCGGGGCCTTTACATGATTACCATAATAACAAGAGGCTGTCTCTCCAAGATGCACACCACCTCACTGCAGCTAACGTCTGTGTTATCTTGTCTAGACAGCAGATCTTTTTCCTTGATGATGGTAAAACACTAGCCAGATCAAAAAGGCTCCACAAACGAGCGCACACACACACACACACACACACACACACACACACACACACGCACGCACACACACACACACACACACACTCCTCTCCATCCCTCTCTCTGTCTGACTATTGGCAGACACATTAAATGTTTCAACAGCGACTACTTGTCCAAAGGCTCCCCTTACTCAAGCAGCACAGCTTTTCTGACTCCACACATTTGAATCACCTCACACCATTGATTTGTAATGCAAAAACAGCAGCCATGTTGCACTCCCCCCAGCACAAAATTCCAATAGCAGCTATTTTTATTATACTGGTGATGGTCACAGTTTGTGAGCATGGTTCATTTTATCCATAACAACTGACCGTATATGCATAATTTCCCGTTTTTTTATGTGTCATTAATCCCTGTACTCTTGTGTAAATACATTAATGCATTTACAGTTGCTTCTGGCAAAGGAATTGATAGCCTCTCTCTCTCTCACACACACACACACACACACACACACACACACACACACACACACACACACACACACACACACACACACACACACACACACACACACACACACACACACACACACACACACACACACACACAATCTAATGATGGATTTATTTTATGTTTCCCGCCAAAAATCACAAACCAGTCACTGGACCCCGCAGCAAGCCAAAATGGTTGTCCTTCAGTTCAATAACAGGATGCTACACAACATTACCCCTGAACACTCCTTCCTCCTCACAGGTGCCAGTTCTCCAGACACATTTACAATCCATTTATTTCAATATGGGCACAGACTCCAATGACAGAGGGAGGGACAGAGAGGGAGGGGGGGGGTAGAGAGGTGAAGAGAGGGAGACACAAAGAGAAGCAAAGACAAACAGACAGACAGGAGGAGAAGATGGAAGGATAGAGAGTCATG
The DNA here is from genome assembly GCF_034702125.1 of Engraulis encrasicolus. Classification (NCBI taxonomy): domain Eukaryota; kingdom Metazoa; phylum Chordata; class Actinopteri; order Clupeiformes; family Engraulidae; genus Engraulis; species Engraulis encrasicolus. The sequence goes on along the minus strand of NC_085869.1, from coordinate 5,086,755 downwards.
AGAGAGAGACAGAGAGAGAGAGAGAGAGAGAGAGAGAGAGAGAGAGAGAGAGAGAGAGAGAGAGAGAGAGAGAGAGCAAGAAAGTGACAATGAGAAAGAGTAGGATATAAAATGGGGGGAGAAAGAAAGAGAGGGGTGAAGAGAGAGGTAGTTAAGAGAAGAAGTTGCCCAGGTTGTGTGCATGCATGCGTGTGTGTGTTTGCTGCAGGACTATAGCCTCCCTTGACCTCCCCAACCGAAGGCTCTTTAAATCAACTTTTGCCCTTCGAATCTCTGAAACAAACACTCGGAAACAACCACACTAAATTATGACCATACCAGTCTGTTATGTTTCTGTTGAATTTAACATGGTATTCATAATGAATGGTGCACAATGTAAGTGCAGTTTCAAACAATGGTCTTACTGTGGGTGACTGAAGCAAATTCAAGACACAATATGACACATGTAAGGTTTTGTTGGTGTACCTTAGCCGAGGACAATCTTTCAAAAAAAGGAAGCAGAGAAAGCGGATAGCATTTCTCAGGAATCATTTTATTACCAATCTGTTATGTCCTCAATGAAGAAATATAGAGAGATGCAGAGATACGGGTGAGATGACACAAAACCTGTATGAAGTAGTTTGACCAAACAAACCAACAAACAGACAGATGGATTAAACACTTACTTTCATATAACATCAAATCAGATGAAATATAAACAGATAAATGAACAGCTAGGCAGACAGAAAAGCTGACAGACAGACGGTGTCCCTGCGGTAACTGGATTAAAGTTCAAAGATGGCCGCCACAGCCAAAACACATGCCAGTT
>NC_085869.1:5070947-5075947 GCF_034702125.1 Engraulis encrasicolus | reverse complement strand
AAGTCAGTGATATTTTAGGGTGCATGTTTGAACACAGCCTCCCATGGGCAGCTCATCTGTGGGTGAAATCTCCTTCCCAAGACACACACACACACACACACACACACACACACACACACACACACACACACACACACACACACACACACACACACACACACACACACACACACACACACACACACACACACACACACACACACACACACACACACACACACACACAGCATCCACAAAAGATGTATACATCAAGGAATAACATGAAAGAAATGTTAAGCAGAGATACTATGGGAAATACCACACACACGCCATACATTTGATGTACAGAATGCTAAAGTACACAGTGTCCTAGCAATAGTGAGATCTAAGGTTACAGGTGGAAGGTTAAAAAATGTAGGCCTACAGTAGATCTATTTATATTATTTTATATCTCAGGGGAGAGTGTGGCAAAATGTAATCCTGTGTGAACGGCTATAAAGAAAGGAAAAGCAATTTGTTTTCGCTGTACACACTAATTATTCCCAGGACATCCATACATTGCCAAACCATGTCAGTCCCACAACCATGCTTGACTAGCCAGATGATGCACTTTTTGTGTAAAACTCAATTCTTTACCACCACACATGCTTGACGCCATCTAAAACAAATTGTTTATCTTGGTCTCAAGAGAGATGAACAGACCAAGGATATGGATCACTGGAACCATGTCGTGTGATCTAATGAGACCAAGATAAAACAAATAGCTTTAGATGGTCTTAACCATGTGTGGTGGTAAACAAGTGAATTTTACCAAACAAAGTGCATCATCTGGCTAGTCAAGCATGGTAGTGGGACTGACATCGTTTGGGGATGTATGAATACCGTCAACATTGGAAATCTGAATTACACCTAAAGAAGCATGCATGTCAACATGCACTGTGACTACAGAAGCAGATCATGATACTCTCCATAGGATTTCACTCAAAACTCACACCCATCTATTTTAGCCAGGTGCAGACTCAAAATGTACAATTTCAATGTTCTGAAAGGTTGAAACACAAACCGATGACCTCCCTCTTAATCCCTTTTCATTTCGAAATGAAAAAATGTATGTAGTTGCTACCAAAGGTGGTTCTACAAAGTATTAAGCAAATGCTCTGTCGGTCATAATGGAATAATTTGTGTGGGATTTTGATAACAGAGATTAATTTGTAGCATTTGGAATAAGGCTGTAAGATAATAAAATGTGAAAAAAGTGAAGTGCTGTGAGTACTTTCCGGATTGACTGTACATTCATCCTCATTGTATAACAGCCAAGTAACAGCATTCACTGTGAACAAAGCAAGTCTAAAGGTACATAACACCCAGGTAATGTCATTCACGTTGAACAAAGCACGAGTGAAGATGAGTCACAACAAACAAGCGAGCATGTACTGAAGTAGGCTAAGTAGCAGGCCAAATGCTGTTTTTGTTAGACGTCTCATGCTTGAGCTGAGAGAGAAAATCAGAAATCAACACCAAAGCTGTTGTTCACAGATTACACTGGCAAGATCAAAGGAGTCAGAAACACAGCTGTGCTCAAACTACAGTACTAAGGGCCTTCACTTTGCTGTGGAATGCATGACACTAAGCCTGAAATGTGTTGTGAATGTCCATAGGACCCTACACAGACTTATAGCTAACGTGGTCAGGACAAGATATATATAAATAGCTTCAATTTTAATTCTACTTTGTCGTTCAAACATATGATGTGAGCTATGAGCTCATCTGTCCTGCTGTAGTAGTATGTGCCATATGCCAATACCAGTTAATGTAGAGCCTACTGTTGCGAGCAGGCATGACAATGTGTGGGGTGACTTTTGATCAATTTCTGCCTTTAAAGCATTTATGTGTAGAATTTCAAGTTGTCTATATGAAGCGTTTTGTTGCAAAAGGACGTATCTCCATTTTGTAGAATGTTGGGAAATTGACATTTTGTATTGGGCATTCCATTGTATTGCATTGCAAAATGCATTTTATATAGGTTTTAAAAGTATGTTCCCGAAATGTTAAAGTCAAAAATGGTGGATACACCGTTTTGGAACTAAACCTTTCATATACAATTTCACATTATTTCATTCAAAAGTATTGATTAAATAATTAGCTATTAGCCTGGTCCTGACCATCCCATAATACTACCATTTCATTTCGTATTCATGGTCTGGAGGTTGTGTGATCTGACACGATTGCAGGAAGAGGTAAATTTGCACGGTTTGAAATGATTGGACAGCTCTCACCCAATCGCCGACAGTTACCCAACAACAACATAGCACAGATTATTACGTCATCGTCACGAGCGCTGACTAGCGTCCTCCCCCTTTTGCCCCCACGTGGGCCGCTTTTTCGCTTTGTGGCTGTTTTCTGGGCAGGGTTGGCCGACAAGATCCTGCCGGCCTGACATCGCTCCACAGGAAACAGTCCCCAGACTAGTACGGAGCCAATCTTTGGCGGAAGTCTGTAGGATGGCACGCAAGGCTAATTACCTATCACCTCTATAAAAATGTCAGTGTTCTTGTGGCCATTATATTTCCAATATAATTTACATGAGCAATGGTGTCGCCAGTAGAGTTTGTCACATAAGCTATAAGGACATCGATATGAGAGCTCTTCCTTGAGAATGCGACGTGTTATGGCGGTCATGGAAGCAACAGTCTCGAAGGTCACGTTTGATTGTCAAAACATCCTCGGAGTTCACATTTTGATTGTCAAAGCTCTTATGCGCATGTTCCGCAAATTGTATAGCAAGAAAAGAGATGCAATAACATTTCCAACACAACCACCAATTTTACATCTAAAAACTTTGCCAGGAATATCATTAAATTACTGTCACCAGCTGCAAGCCCTAAATATTCCAACATTGCCATTACGTGTAATTTTAATTTAATTGTAGCCTATAGCTGTTTGCAGGCTCTCTCTCTAATCAAACGCATTCAGTATTTTGTAATTTATGTTTGTAGATGCGCACAAAAATAACTGACCAACCGCCTCACGCTAAGTGACATTTCTCCTCATTCTGTATGCTAAATAATTCTTTGAATCTTTCTTCTCCCCTTTTCTTCCTGAAGTCCTCAGGGAGTTTCAAGCATATGAGGTGGAGCTGTATCCAAGAGCTCACTTTATTCCGTAGGAAACCACACTCTAATTTCTCCTTTCTTCAGTGATGTATGCCTGTAAGCTACCTGCACCACTCTCTGTCCCTGCGGTATACACGAGAGGGCAAGAAATGAGAGAATTTGCATTCATGTTTGCATTCATCTTTTATTACTTTACTTATTTATGCACATATTTTCCCACTAGTTTATTTGTCTGTTGTCTGACAACAGTGTGGTCTGACGTGTTCACTTATGTAATTCCGCTGTGAAGTTCTGCAGCCTGCAGTGACACTGAAATGAAAGTTGTTTCATGTGCACTCGGTGCAGGTAGAGGGAGAAAAATACAGTGAAATACACATGACCTTAATGTTTCTATATGAAGAAAGCAGATGAAGGTGAACAAAGGAGAAGATCAAATCTTTATACCCAGGAGGAAGAGGAAGAACAGAAGGAGCCAGAGAAGGAAGAGGAGAAGGAGGACACGACATAGAGTACTCTAGGGAGAAGAGAGGAGGAGGAAGAGAACGTACAGGAGAAGGGCAGAGGTGAAGGAGGAGGTAGAGTACACAAGGGAGAAGAAAGGAGGAGGAAGAGAAAGAACAGGAGAAGGGCGGAGGCAGAAGTGCCTCCAGAAATTGTGAACCCCATGAAAGATTCGAATTTTGGGGGCCCTTAAGGGCGCCTGTCAGTGCTGTCAGCGCCTGTGCCCTTAGAATCTGCAACACCTTTCCCCACCTAGCGGCACCCATGGGAGGAGGAGAAGGAGGAGGTAGAGTACACAAGGGAGAAGAGAGGAGGAGGAAGAGAAAGAAGAGGAGAAGGAGGAGGTAGAGTACACAAGGGAGAAGAGAGGAGGAGGAAGAGAAAGAACAGGTGAAGGGCGGAGGAGAAGGAGGAGGTAGAGTACACAAGGGAGAAGAGAGGAGGAGGAAGAGAAAGAACAGGTGAAGGGCGGAGGAGAAGGAGGAGGGAGGAGAGAGTGAAGCCAAGTCATGTTGATCAAACCTTCCAGTACGACCCAAAAGGTAGCGTCATCAGTGTGCTGCTATTGCTCTGGACCAGGAGTCTCCAACCACTACCGCGCGAATAGACCAGGCACGATGCGATTCAAGCGACAGAGGGATACGCGCCATTGAAGCGACTACAGTATGTCCGTTACAAGCAGATGGCAAAGCATTCAAACATTCCCATTGGCTGTGGTCACTGACCTACAGTCATTGGCTGTCGCGGCTTGTCGCCGAACCGCGAGTCAATTATTTTCGTTGCTCGCCTCGCTCTTGTCCCGGTAGATGTATTTGTCCAGTTATGGGTCTGAGGTTAGTCTGAGGTTAGGGCTACACGAGGGATACTTGTTTATTCCAAACCCTCTACCGATATCTTGACATCTTTCTCAAGTCACACTGTGATTGAATGATAGCTTGCTTATAGGTTATAAAATAATATTCTTTATAGGTTATAAAGAAATAATCTCATATTTAGATCACGAAAAGCATTATCTGTGACTTAAATCTTGTATTCCTCACAATTTACCAACATCCTTGGTGGTCACATCAGAAGATTCTGGAAGGCTACCTGGCGCCTGCAGGCACCACGTTGGTGACACCTACTTCTGGAGTATAATTGTCAAGCTGATTGTGCCAAAAAGCACAGCATGGCATACGTGTCATGTTTGGTTTGAGGAGGACAATGATAGTAAAGGCACAGGAACCTAATTAGTGTGGCAAAGTGCAAGACATTTTATATCGCTTTGTGCATTCTTGAGTAAGTGACACAATACATTTTTTTTCTCTTTTTACATACTGTACCTCAGAAGAGATGCTTTTATGTAATTAAATGAAAGAACAGAATGTATGCAATTAGGAATAAGCAAGCCCTACTTAACCAACCAAC
>NC_085869.1:5058447-5063447 GCF_034702125.1 Engraulis encrasicolus | reverse complement strand
TATGTGACCTTCCAATCACGGCTGCGGCGGCGACACCAATCAGGATCCAGGGAATATGTAAACACATAGGCCTACACGTTGTGTACTTGCCTGCCTGCATAGTTAATCATAGTTAATCATCATGGATAGGGTGACCAGACGTCCTCTTTTTCCCTACTTTTGAGACCTAAAAAAATGTGCGGGGGGAATTTCAGAAATGTCCGGGATTTTGTTGGACTGCCTGAAATATAGACCTAATTCATCTGCATTATAATGTTCATTCCGTTCCATTTGACACTGCAGGTTTCTCTCTACCGTTCGCAAATTAGTCACGCCCTTCTCATCAAATCTAGCCACTTCGCACCGTGTGTCCGAAAGAAGTAGGGGACAAGCCAGTGCGCCCCATGCTTACAAGCGAAAGCCATCTGTCCGCCGGTTCTACTGACGGCAATGCCGATAGAAACGCAAATGCATGTTCGCGCGGTGGAGTTGAAAAACAAAAAAAGTCCCGCGTGTGAAGCCAGGTATGAAAGTAACCTAACACAGGAGTAAGCCTAGTAACACCACCAAATCCATCATTTAGGGAGGTACACCTTGTCACAAGATTCTTTCATGATCTGACATTTCCAAGTTATTTGCAAAAGCAAGTTCTCAGAGCTAGAAGGACTCATTCCTGAGTTAAGAAATTAAGCTTCTTCGTCAGCTTCTTCTTCTGTCTATTGCCTTTGCAGTTATTGATAACGCTGTATATGGGTTAGCTTATTAATGGTAGGTAAAACTCCAGTTCCTCTCTTAATGGCTGCAGTGCCTATTGCTAATCTCTGAGCATGCCACTACAAGTAGCCTAGCTAAGTAGGCCTAATGGATGACAGTGGCCCTAATAGGCCTAGCTGAAGAGATTTTAAATGTCATTTATAGTAGACAAATGAATGTGCATGCCAAAAAGTTCTAGTGGCTTTTAAACAAATTACCATTTTGGATGCATTGATACCGATACTTTATAGGCCTACTATCATGCCTGGCCTCATACCCATTATCATACCTGTAGATACACAGATACACCGATGACACCCCCCCCCCCCTCAAAAAAAAAACCGCGTCGCGTTGCGTTACGTTGCGTCGCGTCACGGTCTGTCTGATCAAAAAAAATCATAGTTTACCCACCTCTAATTTGACCACTACAGCCCTGTGTGTGTGTGCGAGTCTGTGTGCATGTGTGTGTGTGTGTGTGTGTGCGTGCGAGCGTGTGTGTGTGTGTGTGTGTGCGTGTGTGCGTGTGTGTGTGTGTGCGTGTGCGTGTGCGTTTGCGTCCTGTGTGGTTTGCCTCCAGTGCTTCTGGTGTCTGGCTATCTCCCCTTCTGTCTGTCCTTCACACGTGTGTTGGGTTGAAATGAGTGAAGCTGCAAACTTCTTTAATTCTTTCTTTGGGAAACATCATTCGTTAAAGCTGAAAATGTCACTCTTTGTTTGAGAGACTGATGTATGTCTATCTGTCCTCCATGAAAATAATGGATGTAAAGCAAAGCCTTGACTCAGTCCAGGAAGACAGATGCTGAGGCACTCAAGTTTGCAATTTTTTGTGTTTAATATTTTGAAAGCCTTGACTCAGCTCTCGTCTCTGTCTTGGCATTTCGCCCACCTCTTTGAAGATGTTGACATAAGTTATAATCCGCACTCACAAACTGCGTTTCATTATTTATTTACATTACCACCATGTCCAAAAAGCAAACGCGTTTCAGCTATCAAGCCTTCATCAGTGCGGGCAGTTTCTTCCTTAAGTTGATACATTTTATCGCGCATCGAAAGATTTTCGCTTTTCCAAGAAGTTGAACGCATCCTTTGACAAAACTTGACATAAGTTATAATAAAATGTCCATTTGGTATATTTCCAATCTCTTCTGAGGCTAATAATCTCATCAATCCAGATTTGCTTTTGTTTTAATCAAGAGATAGACAACACAGATCAGAGTGAACAGGGTCTTTAAGATCTGGCCACTGTTGACTTGAGGCGCTGCTTTAAAGTTAATGCCAAGCTTGAGCCAAAATAATAAGACAGTGACTTTGGAGGTCATTTAAAGGAGCTAGAGAGAGAGCGAAAGAGAGAGAGAGAGAGAGAGAGAGAGAGAGAGAGAGAGAGAGAGAGAGAGAGAGAGAGAGAGAGAGAGAGAGAGAGAGAGAGAGAGAGAGAGAGAGAGAATGATCTGTTTGCAAGGTTGAGGGGTCATCTAAGTTACATCGCTGTTGACTTTACATACAGTCTGTGACTGTGAATTCATTACAGGAGTGGATTTCATTTCGTTCAAGACATCCACACACACAAACACGCACACACGCGTGCACGCACACGCACACACACACACAAAGACGAATAAAGTCACAGAACTTCATCAAGGTCACTGTGAGTGTCATTACGAGGCAGAGCGACAACACAGTGCTGAGGTGCTAAGTCGCTAACACACCCGGCGGAGTGGAGTGGCGGCTAATGAATTGAGTTAAGCACTAGCAGCACGGCCACTCCTGAGGTCTCCTCATTCTACATTACACACACAGCGGGGGAGAGGAGAGGAGAGGGAGCATATTACAGAGGGAATAGAGTAGAGAATAAATTAGGCTGTTGCACTGCAGACTATAATGCGATTAAATATCCTTTCCTCTTGCGTCTGTCCATTAAAATATACCAACAGGTGCCAGAGAGGAGTGTTCTGAGTCAATGTGTGGAGACAGCATATGCTCAGGGTAGTCCCTATCTCAGTCACAAGGGAGATTGAGCACACCGGTCATTCACAGCCACACTCACTAGTTTCAGGTTGAGGGGGGTGTTGAATGGGGATGTCCCCCAAAAGTTGTTGGCTAACAGGCTAACAGCTAGGAAACTTTGTTTTGTCCATGGAGGCAGGACTGCAGACCCAATTGTGATTACCGTAAATATCCCTTCCTGACACATCCACACCACTGCTGCTGCCAAATGTGATTAGATATCCCTTCCTGACACATCAACACCACTGCAGCTCTCCATGTAATTTGTTAACAGGTGCCAGAAAGTAGTGTATAAAGTAGGGCTGCAGAATATATCGGAAATGTATCAATATCGCGATATCAAGAATGGCGATATGCGTATTGCGAAAATGAATTAATTATCGCTAACATGTAAAACATTTCTGTGTAGTGCAATCAATAGCTGAATTCAACAAATGCGCAAGAAGCCCGCCATGACCAAAGCCACACCCCCCAGACAGACCGACAAATTAGTGACAAGAAAAACACTCGGCTATGTTTCTTAATATCGTTAAAATATCATTATCGAGGTATTGCATGTTGTTATCGAGTATCAATTTTTTTCTGATATCGAGCAGCCCTAGTGTAGTCAGTTTGAGGAGACAGTACCATGTTCAGGGTCACAAGGGAGGATGAGCACTGGTCATTGACATCCACAATCACCAGTGTCACCAATCAGTGGGGTGTTCTCTGGGGGTAATCAAACCTGTCATCCTTCACCACATGTCCAGCGCTGTAACTGCTGGACCACAAGTGCTCAGTCAGCACAACCATCATCTGCACAACCACTGTCACTGTCACTGTCACATGGATATGTTCAGCTCTCAGCATTAGGTGGAGCATCCATGCAAGCATGCCACGCACGCACACACACACACACACGTGCGCGCGCGCGCACACACACACACACACACAGTCATAACTGGCCGCCGACAAGCCCATGAGACATCATTAGGCACTAGTGACAACTGCTACTGCTACTGCTGTTGGAGCTCCGATATATGCGGACACACACACAGCAGATGCCCTGTACAGCACAACACACAATCTCTCTCTCTCTCTCTCTCTCTCTCTCTCTCTCTCTCTCTCTCTCTCTCTCTCTCTCTCTCTCTCTCTCTCTCTCTCTCTCTCTCTCTCTCTCTCTCTCTCTCTCTCTCTCTCTCTCTCTCTCACACTCTCTCTCTCTCACACACACACACACACACACACAAATACACACACACTTTATTGAACAACCTTTTCTACACCTCATGCTAAGTCTGCTATGATTGACAGATATGTTTATATTTTATCCACAGACGGGGGCTTGGTGCAGAGGAGCGTTGGTCCCCAACATGACCCCCCAATTCTAATGTCAGCAGTATAGCATTGCACACACTGAAAATAAAAAAATGACAGTTTCTAACAAAAGTTTAGTTGTTTGTCAAAATCAATGTAGAAAAACTCCCCGAGACCAATTGTATGACTTCAAAGTATACATTCAAAGTTTACTGTATCTGATGAAATAACTACTGTTTAAATCCCTGTTACAAACCCATTAAAAATTAAAATATGGGTGTGGAACATAAAGACCAGGTGAAACCAGTTGGGGTGAAAAATGGCGATGATTTTTAATTGCAAGAGTCAGGGTTAACAAAAATGAAGTCGGACGCCTGGGTCAACAGAAACGAGAAGCTTTCGTGAGGAGAAAAAAAAAGAGCCCTAATATAAAACCTAAACTGAAAATTCAGTAAACTAAATGACCTTGAAATAAAATAGCGTGAATCTTCCGGCAGCTTCCTACCTCCTTAACTCACCTGACTTGTGCGCAATAACGAGAAAGAAAACAAAACACCACCTTCCACCCTTACAAAGATTTAAATATATCTAAAAATAAAAGACAGTAATAAAAGAGATGGGTCTAAAAAATGTTTGCCACCAGCTTCCTCAGGACCAGCGTGCAGCGTGGAGAGCACAGGCCAGAGAGAGAGAGTGGAGACTGGGCCTGGAGTTTTTAAGCCAACACCCATCGTTGGCTCGGCCAATGGACACATCTTCCCATGGGCACACCTGCACACATTTAGACAATCACGCCAAGCAGAGTGCCAGGCAATCAAATGATTAGTGGCAATGATTAGTAGAGCAGGCCCACGTAACATCCCTCTAAAGATCATACAGCGCCTTAACGATCTCCTGTCCACCACTGACACCTTAAATCCACTCAGCAGTGCAGCAGCCTTTTGTCTGGCATGGTCGTCTCCTTTCCA
>NC_085869.1:5005947-5053447 GCF_034702125.1 Engraulis encrasicolus | reverse complement strand
CTCCTCTCCTCTCCTCTCCTCCCCTCTCCTCTCCTCTCCTCTCCTCTCCGCTCATCTCTCTCCTCTCCTCTACAAGTCTTCAAGACAGTCCCAGACTCAGCAGAGACCCAGTGACCCCAAAAGCTCCTCAAGGAGCCACATATCAGCACACCTGGAACTGGAACTCGACTTTTTTTGTCAAATTATTATTTTTTCACTTATTTGTTTATTTATTTTCCACTTGTTTCAGCCAGCCATAATGATCACGGCTCATAATGACTCCCACAATACCACACACAGGAAGGTGAAAGATAAAAGTCAAATAGTAGATTGTTTTCCTGGCTACATATAACTGCTTTGGGCTTGAGGTGTGGGTAGGTGGCTAGACGTTGGCTCTTGGTTGATGACCCTTGAAAGATTGAAAGTAGGCCTACTTTAGGATTATTCGAACGAATGTGACAAATTGCCTCCACCAGTGTCCCAAGACTCTGTGTGTGTGTGTGTGTGTGTGTGTGTGTGTGTGTGTGTGTGTGTGTGTGTGTGTGTGTGTGTGTGTGTGTGTGTGTGTGTGTGTGTGTGTGTGTGTGTGTGTGTGTGTGTGTGTGTGTGTGTGTGTGTGTGTGTGTGTGTGTGTGTTTGTCTGTTATTTGAACAAATATTTGTGTGTGTGTGTGTGTGTATGCGTGTGCGTGTGCGTTTGTGTGTGTGTGTGTGTGTGTGTGAGAGAGAGTTGAAATCAGCAGAGCCATGGTGCCAACCACTACAAAGGAGATGAGTGTAGGTGACCTTGCTTAGTGACCTTGCTCAGTGACCTTGGTCGACCAAATGTGATAGATGTGACAAACGGTCACAACCCCTGGGGAGGAGCAGGAAACAATGGGAACATGATGGAGAGAAATCCAATAGACTGGTGGGAAATGTAACACCACAGCACATTAGGACTAGAGGGGGGAGAAGCCATGAACCCCTGAGCTTGGTGTTGTTACAAAGCAGTGGTCACACATACCAGTATGTCTCACTGGAGAAAGTAACCAATAGTGTATCGCTGAATGAAAACAACATAATTGGGAAAAGGTATCAAGAGAAGAAGGAAAAGAATCAAGAATGTTTTCAATAATTGTGGCAATATCTGGCATCAGTTGGCATCATTTAATTAACTAAATATTCAATAAATGCAATAAATAAATAAATAGTATTCTTTGAATACAATTCGAAGCCTGACATTACTGGTGCATAATAATGTCATGAAAAAGGCCATTACACAAAATAGATTTTTAAAAAGTGTTCCCTCATGAGAGTTACAGTACAATTGCTACAAAACTACAGCCGTCACTGTCGGTTTACAAGAAGCCATTGGCACCCGATATTTTCCTGGAGCACCTCGTGTACAAAGTACTAACAAATGTAGGTAACACTTTACTTGACGTCGTCGTCATAAGCACGTCATTACAGTGTCATAATAGTGTCATAGATAAGTCATAAATATTATGTCCCTGTCACAAACATTTTATGACTGTTGGCGTTAAGTGACATTCGGTTATGGCAAAGGTTGTCTTTGCCATAACCGAATGTCACTTAAGGCCGACAGTCGTAAAATGTGTATGGCATAGACATAATGTTTATGACACATGCATAACTGTGTCAGGACACTATTATGAAACTGTAATGACATGCTTATGACACTTGCGACAAGTTAAGTGTTACCCAAATGTATCACCTTAATCACCTTACCCACTTCTACTTCAACCGCAATAGACTTAACCATGCCTTCATACATCAATCAATTCTTTTGCCTCATTTTTGTACGAGTGAAACTTGGGAGTTATAAACACTTTGTTTTGATGTGCAAAACCATTGAAATGAATTTACTGAACAGACATTGTGAGTTTACTTCATTTATTTGATGCATTCTCTTCTATTAGACATCTTATTGAGAAGGGTGTTGGGGAAAGCAGGGTGGCAGGTGGCAGGTGGTAACGGTGGAGGGATGTGTGAATGTGTGTCAGCTTTAAGGCAAGATGAATCTACTGACTTCACCAGCATCTCCCTCACACACACACGCACGCACACGCACACACACACACACACACACACACACACACACACACACACACACACACACACACACACACACACACACACACACACACACACACACACACACACACACACACACACACACACACACACACACACACACACACACACACAGAGACACAGAGACACAGAGACACACACACACTCTCAGTTGAGGGTGGCAACGGTGTTGATGTGTGAATGTGTGTCAGCTTTAAGGCAAGATGAATCTACTGACGTCTACCGCAAATGAGAAATGAGCCACTCTGGGGGCCCTGTCTGCCACCTGCAGCACAGCAGATGCCATCCTCTGTTGTCAAAACAGCATCTACATGTCAGCAGAAAATATATAAAGTGTTGGAGACTCAATGAAGATTAAGAGGAGGAAGAAACCTCCAAGTGAGTTAGTGTGTGTAAGTGTGTGTGAGTCAGTAGAAGTGTGTAAGGTAAGATCGTACTGTGGGTTGAAAGGAGTCATCACACACACACACACAGAGGAGGACTCTTAAGCCCTATTCCGACTGGACTAGTTTAATGTGGGGACCTGGGGTAAAGTAATAATAACCGGGATATTAAGTCCCGTCCGAACGCGCCACGTCATGTAAAAATAGCCGAGTATGTCGGTAAACTTCACCGCGAGTTTTACCTATTGTGAAACCGTCCGGGGACTATACCCTCGGTAATACTAATCCCGTCCGAATGCGACCCTATGTAAAGATGTCTGGTTAAGTGCACAATATATCTTATCTCTCGGGGCTTACAAACATTACAGCCTTGCAGTAAACCGTTAGTTTTGTTTTAGGGAGTTGTTCCAAGCTGTTCGCTGTCGAAATCAGGTAGCATGGTCACGCACTTTCCAAATGAAAGGACAAGCATGCAGACGCATTAGAATGGATTTTGATGGGTTAGTAAACCAACAGGCAATTATTAAAATTGTTCCACAGGACAAATGCCTCCATAGATTCTCAATAATGGGCTCAAAAATTAATAGTTTATTGGTGGATTTGACACGCGCATGACAACAAGTGCAGTCACACCGGTGCGTGATGAGTTCTCCCACTTTCTGTTTGTTTACTGACATATTTCAATTCAGTCCGAATCAGCCATTTCTGTTACTGATGTCCTGAGATAAAGATTACATTGCCCCATGTCCATACATAAAACTAGTCCCGTCGGAATAGTGCTCTACAGTAATCCATAGGGACCCACTTCACCAGCACCTCCCTCACACACACAAGTACGCACGCACGTACGCACAAGCACTCATATTGGTGGCATATCCAATGTTATTAAGAGTGTAGCAAACATGTTAGCATATACTGAGGTAAGCATGTTTCAACAGGAGTAATAACCAGGCTAAACCAATTATTCGTCCATTCACACACACTACCTGGGGCAAGCACAGAGAAGCACGAGAAGCATTTTAATTGTATAGGCCTAATGTGGAAGAGAACAAGGGGAGTCAACAATACACTATTACTGAGGTAGCACAAGGGGAGCCAACAATACACGTCCTAATATTACTGAGGTAGCACAAGGAGAATCAACAATACACTATTACTGAGGTAGCACAAGGGGAGTAAACAATACACCATTACTGAGGTAGCACAAATGTCAGCCCACAGTGGTAATTACCCGCACAAGTAGCCTACATAGGCCAATCAGTCATCGCTAAGCTAGGTGACATTTTCATGCGCATTCGCTAATAATTATGGCCCTTTCAATGGCTATTGCTACATTCTAGACTGTGACATCATGACTATTGCCAAGAATTACAAGGTACTTAGGTTGCTGCGTCTCCATTCTTTTGTATGAAAAATACAGAAGCCTCACGATAAGAATTACCGTGAATTGTTGTGTATGTGTGTGTGCGTGTGTGTTTTTGTGTGTGCATGCGTGTGTGTTTTTGTGTGTGTGTGTGTGTGTGTGTGTGTGTGTGTGTGTGTGTGTGTGTGTGTGTGTGTGTGTGTGTGTGTGTGTGTGTGTGTGTGTGTGTGTGTGTGTGTGTGTGTGTGTGTGTGTGTGTGCGCGTGTGTTTGTGTGTGGGTAAAGAGAGGTGGTATAATGTGGTTGGGATTTTACTTCAGCAGACAAAAGGTAAATGCTCAAAAGACCTAATTTAAATACAAAATAAATTTGATGTAAAAGGCACTTGGCTTGCTGCGTCTCCATTCTTTTATATAAAAAATACAGAAGCATCATGATAAGAATTAGCATGAATTGTTCTGTGTGTGTGTGTGTGTGTGTGTGTGTGTGTGTGTGTGTGTGTGTGTGTGTGTGTGTGTGTGTGTGTGTGTGTGTGTGTGTGTGTGTGTGTGGGGGGGGGGGGGGGGGTCAATTGACCTTTTTACCTAAAAGCCCCACAAGAGGGTCATTTGACCCTTTGGACCCCCTGCGGACACTCCTTTTGTTGTGGAAATGTGGCTGTTAGCACCTCTCAGCTGTCACTTGAGACACAGAGTGTGTGTGTGTGTGTGTGTGTGTGTGTGTGTGTGTGTGTGTGTGTGTGTGTGTGTGTGTGTGTGTGTGTGTGTGTGTGTGTGTGTGTGTGTGTGTGTGTGTGTGTGTGTGTGTGTGTGTGTGTGTGTGTGTGTGTGTGTGTGTGTGTGTGTGTGTGTGTGTCTGTGCGTGCATGTGTGTGTGTGTGTGTTTGTGTGTGGGTAAGGAGAGGTGGTGTAATGTAGACTCTAGTAGAGGTTGCTTTGGCAGACAAAAGGTAAATGGTAAAAATACCTTTGTGAGGTAGCGATCCGATTTGATTCGATTCTATGCGATTCGATCCGATCCAATTCAATTCTACAATGCATTGCAAAGCATTACATTTCTACTGAAAGCAAAGCAAATGTTTCATCAGTCATGATGAGGCAATACAAGTAGTCAGATACTGAGCAACAATATATTGGCTGTTTTCTGTATCAGTCTGGATCAGTCTATATCAGTCTTGCAATGCCTTGAAGTACTTTTATTTAATTTAACATTAATTTGCTCTCGAAATATCCATGGAAGTAATTGAAACTTTAAAAAATTGCTGCATCCATCCTGGAACTTGCCGCATCGATCCCGGATCGTCCATGCCCCGCATTGGATTGGATCGCCGAATAGATCATTGTTGACACCACAAGTGGATTATCTTTCATTTTAATCCAGTGAATAATGACCATTCCGCCACAGCATTCCTGCTACTTCCTTTCAAGTTTTGGCGTTGATAATCAATCACTGCTTCCCCCTGTACTGTATTTATCTATACGGGGGTCACAAAGACAAAGACAAACTCACACACACACACACAGGCACACACGCACACGCACACACACACACAGGCACACACGCACACACACACACACACACACACACACACACACACACACACACACACACACACACACACACACACACACACACACACACACACACACACACACACACACACACACACACACACACACACACACAAAGACAAACAGTTCTGTGTCTGTGTACATTCCATGACTGTGTCTCTAATGGCGTGTGTCTGTTAGTGAGTGATAACCAGCAATCAGCGCTGGAGAGTGTGTAGAGTAGAGTAGAGTAGAGTAGAGTAGAGTAGAGTAACTTTATTGATCCCCAGGGGGAAATTCAGGTATCCAGTAGCTTACATAAATACACAAATACACAAAAGCCCACATGGACATTTTAAGAAAAAAAAAAAAAAAAAAAAAAGGAATAGTCATCAGGGTGGGGAAAATAAATAAAATAATAGAGATAAATGTAGAAAAGGTAATTGTGCAAAAAGACATTCTGTGAGTTGGGATAGACCAAAGCAGAAAAAAAACATACTCTGTCAGTTAAGGTAGACAACAAGTGTTGATGGATACATCTATGATATAGTATAGTATGTAGAAGTAGGCAGTGTACAGAGTATGATAGGGGTTGAACATTCTTACAATGTCACAGTAAAGTACAGGTAAGTGTTTTAGGCAAGCACACACACACACCACACACACACACACACACACACACACACACACACACACACACACACACACACACACACACACACACACACACACACACACACACACACACACACACACACACACACACACACACACACACACACACACACACACACACACACACACACAAAGAGGTTCCCCAGTAACTGGGCCAGCTCCGACAGATCACAGTCTTTGCTTGTGGTAAGCAGGAAAAACAAGTATGTCCAGTGGTCAAGGGTCAAAAGTTCCTTAGTGCAGTTATTGGACAGCACACGCACCCTCACACACACACACACACACACACACACACACACACACACACACACACACACACACACACACACACACACACACACACACACCAAGAGGTTTCCCGGGCTGGGCCAGCTCTGGCATCTCAGGCAGTCCAGTCCCCTATGATGATGTTCTTCTTAGTGTCCTTCTGTGTGTTGTTAAACAGCTGAATTGCCCATGGGACAAAGGACTTCCTTAGTCTGTCAGTCCTGCAGGTGAAAGCACGGAGTCTGTGGCTGAACAGACTCAGTTGGTTAGTGAAGGTGGCGTTAAGGGGGTGATGCTGATTGTCCATAATAGAGTCTAGTCTGCTCAGTGTTCTGCTCTCGGTTATTGAGGTGAGTGTCTCCAGTTCCATGCCCACCACTGATCCCGCCTTCCTCACCAGTCTGTCAAGGCGTCCAGCATCTCTCTCTTGTGTGTAAGACACAATACTCATTACACACAACCCACATTAGTGAACGTCTGCAGATGCAGCAAACATTAGGCCATGTGCCACGTAGCCGATGTGAAGATACCATCCTGTGTGAAAGCAACACACAGCACACATTACACACAACACACATTAACCAATGTGTGCAGATATCCTCTTGTGTATAGGGGACATGGAACACTCATTATGCTGCCACAAGTATGAGTATGAGCCCAAATGTAATAGCGCGCTGCACCACAGCGCCCCCCTAGGGTGCCTTTCTTGACAATAGTGGGTTGCCAATCGGAATTTGCATTGCATCCAAGTACAGTAAGTTGCTAACTCAGTTAGCGACGACGCTGAGAGGAAATGCACCCCTGTGCTGCTGAGATGTGTGTGTTGGCAGGATTACAGCATGTGCACGTACCACACATTAGGCTCCATTGTGTGTGTGTGTGTGTGTGTGTGTGTGTGTGTGTGTGTGTGTGTGTGTGTGTGTGTGTGTGTGTGTGTGTGTGTGTGTGTGTGTGTGTGTGTGTGTGTGTGTGTGTGTGTGTGTGTGTGTGTGTGTGTGTGCGTGTGTGACAGACACCATACTCATTGCACACAACCCACATTAGTGAGAGTCTGCTGATGCGGCCGTGTGTATTGGCCACAGAACACACATTAGGCTGATACGTATGTGAAGATACAACCGTGTATGATAGCAACCCACAGCACACATTACGCACAACACACATTAACCAGTGTGTGCAGATATTCTCTTGTGCATAGGCAACATGGAGCACACATTAGGTGTGTATGAAGATACAATCGTGTGTGAAAGCAACACACAGCACACATTACACACAACACACATTAACCAGTGTGTGCAGATGCAACACCCCCTAACTCCATTTCTGAAGACCTGCACTTCTATATTTTTAGAGAACCCTGTTATTGGTTTGGTTTACATTCATATACTTGATAATACTTATAAATAGTTATATTACCGGTACATAAATAAAATAAAACAAATATGCAATTTTGATAGCTTTGTATGAAATAAAAATGAAGATTATTTTCTGAAAAGGCACTTAGGGGGTTTTGCACCTGAACTCTTTCTTGTGTATAGGCGACATGGAGCACACATTAGGGTGCCACGTGTATGAAGTTACCATCCGGTGTGCTGGCTGATGTGCATCACACACATGGGAGACAGGTAATCATGAACAACCTTTGACCCCTTGACCTTGGTAAGTCATCATTGTTTACGCTCTACTGTATGCACAGTAGGGTCAGAATTACTTTCCGCCTGTGCATCAGGGCTTGACATTATTTTTTCCACCCACCTGCCACTGTGGCTAGTGGTTTTCCTGAGTCACAAGCCATTCAGGTATTCCACTAGCCACAGATTTTATATTGGTTTTTTTTCTTCATCGCGATGGTGTACGTCTAACCTTAGAGGATGAGTTGCTAAAGCAAGATGAGTATATAGCTTTCTGCATGGAAGTATGTCAAGTAAATAGAAACTGAGTTACAAACTGATACATAAGGGGCAAACAGAATATAGCCAATGCGTATGTCATACCAAGGAATAAGCTGCCAGCCAAATTGGCTTGTGACACTGAAATCATTACTAGCCACAGCCAGGTTTTACCAGCATTTGGCTGGTTGGCAGGTGCAAGTGTCAAGCCCTGCTGTGCACATATTATATTATTCAGCCTTTCCTATATGATGCTGTGCTGTTCTAGGTTGCGTTTCTAGACAGTAGAAAGTTGCCAATGGAAATTTGCATCGCAACCAAGTATAGTAAGTTGCTGCTCGCTGTGATGACTTTGAGTGTACTTCTTACCTATGGACTAAACGTGGGAAACGCTGCTGGCGGCGTTTCACATCGCATTAAGTACACTAGAGACTTTCTTCTACAGTGCAACCCCGAACGTTCCAAAGAAAATTTCTTGCCTGATCGGGAAAATCAGTACCCCAACCGCACCAAATGTAAACGTAAACGCGGAGAGAAAGCGGGAATCAGACAAAGACTGAAACGAATTAAATCGCGCCTCCCCTTGCCTACCTGTTTGTTAATTAACGCCCAGTCGCTAAGAGGAAAGGCAGATGAACTCGCAGCCAACGCAAGATATATGCACGAGTACAGGGATGCCTGCATTCTGGGGATTACGGAG
This sequence comes from Engraulis encrasicolus, assembly GCF_034702125.1. Taxonomy (NCBI): domain Eukaryota; kingdom Metazoa; phylum Chordata; class Actinopteri; order Clupeiformes; family Engraulidae; genus Engraulis; species Engraulis encrasicolus. The sequence continues at coordinate 5,044,544 of NC_085869.1, read as the reverse complement.
ACCTGGTTGGACAATAACATCGCTTCCAGTGAGGTCGAACCGACCGGCTACACCTTCTACAGAGCTGACCGTGACCCAGGCATCACAGGAAAGTCCCGCGGTGGAGGAGTGGGCTTCTTCATCCGGGATGACTGGTGCCGGAGAGGATCAGTGGTGGTACGGGAGAGCCTCTGTACCCCCGACATCGAACTGCTCTGTGTGTCATTGCGTCCCTTTTACCTGCCACGCGAATTCCCCCAGCTATTTTTCACAGTGATATGTATCCATCCCCAAGCAAATGTTGCTAAGGCATCAGAAGTAATTTTTAATCTTTCCCAGAAACTAGACACCCTCTCCCCTGATGCCCCCAAGTTTTTCCTGGGCGATTTTAATAATTGCTCATTGAAGAAGACTCTTCGTACATATTATCAATATGTAACATGCCCCACTAGGAAGAGTAAGACCCTAGACTTGTGCTATGGCAGTATAAAGGGTGCCTATTCTGCCCTGGCCCTGCCACCACTAGGAGCTTCAGATCACAATGTGGTACATCTCCGGCCTGTTTACCAAAGGCTTCTGGAGAGAGAAAAACCACAGACAAAGACAATCAAGATCTGGAATGAGGAGAGCATCATGGCACTTCAAGGGTGCTTTGACTGTACCGCCTGGGAGGTATTCGAGTGCCCGGACCTAAATGAGCATGTGGAGGTTATATCAGACTATATCACATTCTGTGAAAATTCAGTTGTTTACCTAGTCTGTAAAGATATATCCCAACAATAAACCCTGGGTATCTAAAAAACTTAAATCCCTCCTGAATATAAAAAAATGGGCCCACACGCAGAATGATGAAATTGCTAAGAAGAAAGCACAAAAAGACATTAAGAGACAGATTAAAATAGATAAAAACATTTACAAACAAAAAGTGGAGAAAAACATGACCCAGGGTAATGCCAGGCAAGCATGGCAGTCCATCAAGATGATGACCAATGCCCCCCACAAAGGGAGGGGGAAGCCTAACATCAGTGCCATGGGCCAAGGGGGCTGCGAGTTGGCAAATGACTTGAATGCATTTTTCTCACGCTTTGAAGAAGGAAAAACTGATAAAAACACTGAGAAAGGGTGGCTGAACTTGACACCTAGTCAGCATATCACTATCTCACAGGGAGCAGTCACAAGGGTATTTAAGAACGTCCACACACGAAAGAGCCCTGGCCCAGATAAGATCGGCGGCAGCATCTTAAAGTACTGTGCTGAACAACTATCCCCTGTTTTTACAGTCATTTTCCAGCGGTCCTTAGACCAGTGCACAGTCCCATCACTATGGAAAACATCAGTCATCATTCCAATTCCTAAGGTCCCCTCACCAACTGAGCACAATCACTACCGCCCTATTGCACTAACCTCCCTTGTGATGAAAAGCCTGGAAAGAATAGTGAAGAAACATATTTTCATGCACACCCACCAGTTATTAGACCCACTGCAGTTTGCCTACCGACCCAGCAGGGGGGTGGATGATGCCATCATAACCCTGCTACACCTGGTTTACACACATCTGGAAGCCCCAAAAACCCATGCGAAAATTGTTTTCTTTGACTTTTCATCCGCCTTCAACACAATTAATCCGTACATCCTGGCTCAGAGGATGCACATGGACTTTGGTTTGGATGTGGGGTTGATCAACTGGATTTTAGATTTCCTCAGCCAGAGAATTCAACGAGTAAAAATTGGTTCCAATTTATCTGACATTATTATCACTAACACTGGATCGCCACAAGGCTGTGTTTTATCCCCTTTACTGTTTATTTTATATACCAACAATTGTTTTAGCTCACACCCCAATAGACATTTTATCAAGTATGCTGACGATACTGCACTGGTTAGCCTGCTGACAGAGGACGAACATGATCATGGCCCTGTCCTTCAAGATTTCATTGACTGGTGTGACGAGTCTAAACTGCATCTTAATACTGCAAAGACAAAGGAGATGTCCATTGACTTCAGGAAAAGTAAGTCAAGCAGCTGTACTTCCATTAATGGACAGCTTATTCAGGCAGTTACCGAATACAAGTATCTGGGGGTGGTTTTAGATGACAAGCTGCGATGGGAGCAGCACACAGACATGATCCAGAAAAAAGGACAACAGAGACTCCACTTTTTAAAGAAACTTGTTTCATTTGAAGTGGATCTTAAAATAGCCAGGATGTTTTACAGTGCTTTTGTGGAGAGTGTTTTAACCTTTGGTGTCCTCTGTTGGTTTGGCAATGCAACAGAGGCCCAAAAGGGGAGACTAAGGAAAATTGTGACAACCTCTTGCAAGCTGATGGGCACTAACATGAAAAGTCTTGAAAACATATATGAAGAACGTTCACTCAGCAAAATTGACACAATTTTAACAGACAGAAGACATCCATTGTTTTATACTTTTGAGCTACTGCCATCTGGCTGCAGATTTAGACACCCTGCTGTTTTTAAAAACAGATCCAAGCAATCTTTTATCCCACAAGCAATTAGCTTTTTTAACAAACATGCAAAACAAAAAGGTAGATCTTAATTTGCACACCCTGTCTCAGCAGGCCTGAGAAGGAATGAATGACACTCTAATGTTTTATCTTTTTTATAATGTTTTGCTATCTATTTATTTATTTGCTGCTTGCACATCCTCCCATGCTTTGTCCACGCTATGGGGTTAACTGGGACTGACCACTGTTGATGGATGACATCTGTTTTTGTCCAATGTCTTGTCTGTGTTATGGGGGAATGTGTTGCTTGGGGTAAATGTGCTTGGTGATCTGACTGTATTGTGTTTGTTTTCATGTCTTACGCACCTCTCACTAGAAGAAATTTCCCCCATGGGGGACAATAAAGCTACTACTACTAACTCAGTTAGCGAGGACGCTGAGAGGAAATGCACCCCTGTGCTGCTGAGATGTGTGTGTTGGCAGGATTACAGCATGTGCACGTACCACACATTAGGCTCCATTGTGTGTGTGTGTGTGTGTGTGTGTGTGTGTGTGTGTGTGCGTGTGTGTGTGTGTGAGATCATGTGGCAGCTGAGATGTGTGTGTTGGCAGGATGACCGCATGTGCACGTACCGCTGGGTGTCTTGGTGACACAGAGCACACATTAAGCTCCATTGTGTGTGGGTGGGTGTGTGTGTGTGAGTGTGAAAGCAACACACAGCACACATTACACACAGCACACATTAATTGTGTGCAGATATTCTCTTGTGTATAGGCGACATGGAACACACATTAGGCTACCACGTGCATGAAGATACCATCCTGTGTGAAAGCAACACACAGCACACATTACACACAACACACATTAACCAGTGTGTGCAGATATTGTCTTGTGTATTGGCCACACAGAGCACACATTATGCTGCCACGTGTGTGCTGGCTGATGTGCGCTACACATGGGAGGCAGGTAATGGTAGTCATGATGAAATGAACCTTTGACCCCTTGATCTTTGTAAGTCATCATTGTTTACTTTTTATGCACAGCAGGGTTGACATTGAATTCAGCCTGCTGTGGCCTGCTGTGCATGTAACATTTCCTGTGTTGCGTCCAGCTGTTCTGGGGTGCATTTCTCAACCAAGTAAGCTGCTACCTAGTTAGCAACAACACTGTTGAGAACCCCTGTGCTGCGGAGATGTGTGCTGTGTTGTGATTTGCCGTGCTTGCTGTGCTGTGCTGTGTTGTGATTTTCCATGCTTGCTGTGCTGTGCTGTGTTGTGATTTTCCATGCTTGCTGTGCTTTGTTTGTGCTGTGCTGTCCCCCTTTTCATTTCACACAAGGAAAGTGTTTTTTGATTTTAGCTGTTTTCAGACAGACAGACCCAGTGTAAGAGCTGGTTCCTGAAATGAAGTCCTTAATCAAATGGGCCACATTTCCTCCATAATTGCCACTAAACACCATATTCTCACAAAACACTTTGTGATTTAACTTCCAAATCACCTAACCCCTAGGGCCCACTACTGTATTGCTTGCTTTGTAGTCGTTTTGGAGCTTAACTTGATGGGTTTTTTTTTATTCTATTGTTCTTATCTATTTATTCATTACTTTGAGTGTGTTTACCTGTGTTTGTATGTCCTTATGCCAAAGAGATGTTTTCCATTTTATATAAGTTTAATGTAGGCCTACAATAAAGGGGTCAGAGTCTACGTCTGTATCAACAGGATACCGGCAGGGAGCGTACCTATGTTCCCCGGGTCCTATGTTCCCGGGGTCCTATGTTCCCCTGTCTTTGTATGGGAAGGGGGAACATAGGACCCTTTTTCTTAAAAAAAGGGTTCTATGTTCCCCGCATTGTATGTTTCCAAGTTTTCAAATTGTGCCCTTCCCAAAACCATCCCTAAACCTAACCTGTCAGAAATGCAATGTTTCAGAGTTGTAAATCCGTGCCCTGACCAAACTATCCCTAAACGTAACCTGTCAGAGGTGCAACAACAACCTGCGCTTTGCCATGCGGTAGCAGTCTACTTGGAAGCAGCGGGGAACATAGAACCCTTTTTTGAAAAAAGGGTCCTAAGTTCCCCGCATTGTATGCTTCCAAGTTTTCAAATTGTGCCCTTCCCAAAACCATCCCTAAACCTAACCTGTCGTAATGCAATGTTTCTGAGTTTTCAATTTGTGCCCTGACCAAAACTATCCCTAAATCTAACCTATCATAGTTGCAACAGCAACCTTCACTTTGCCATGTGTCAGCAGTCTACTTGGAAGCAGTGGGGAACATAGAACCCTTTTCTGGGGAAAAAAAAAGGGTCTTATGTTCCCGGTAGAGGGGAACATAGGGATGACCCCTACCGGCACAGTTCTCTGGTGGTTCTTGGCTCTCTACCTGAAAACGCAGAGTAGTGAGGGATTTCCCTTGCTACCTTCCAAGGATCATCCAGCGTACTCTCTAAAGCAACCTTTACAACTAAAAGCATACAAAATATGTTGTGCTGAATCCATGTGTTAAGATCAGTGTTGCCAAATTAGCGACTTTGCCGCTAGATTAAGCGACTTTTTGACGTCCCTGCCGACAAAAACCTCATCTAGCGCCTTTACTTTTTGGTGCATCTGGCGACTAATCATTGTTTTCCAACATAATTGTGCCTCTGCACCGCCGTCGAAGCGTTTCCCACGGTTAAGCAGATTAGCTCTGATCTCCAAAAGGTAGCACCACCCATTTTTACTGTGGACGAAGGCATGTGGGCACCGTTTCTGTAGATCAGCACACCGTGCGTGACGCTGTGACGTCATACGTAACGTCATGACGTCATCTAGCGACTTCTAGCGACTTTTCAGCGAGCCAATAGCGACTTTGGCTGATTTTCTTTTGGCAACACTGGTTGCGATCTATGATTTTCGGTATGATCTCATGGGCAATTTGGTGAACCAGCTCTTGTACGGGCAAAGTTCCCTGTTGATTCTCAGTTCTGTGATGTTTGGTCTGAATGTGCCTAGTTATAGGATTTCTTCTCATTTCCTTCCAAGGATGCTTCGCAGGAGTCTCCTGAGAGCTATCGAGATAATTAAGCAGCCTTGACTGTTTACACTGCAGCCGTTTGGGCACTCGCTAGGGAACAGTTCACAAAAACCCTTTTGAAGATGATGTTTCATTTGCATGTTAATTCTTTTATTATTTTGTTGTTCGATTTTATTATTATAAAAAGTATTTCCCCCATTTTCTCAAAGGATTTTCTCAAATCTTGTTCTTCTCTGCAGCTGATGAATGTACTTCAGTCTCATTCATTGTCCCGTAAGTGGTTCTTGCCTTCTAAATCAGAGTGATGAATGTTTGGTTGTAAAATGAGGTAGCTGCTTTGAACAAAATGAGAACAAAATGAAAGAGGAATCATTCCCACTTATTTCAGTCTTTAACCCACCATAGGCACAGACACACAATTACTCCCGAATTCACACACACTCTCTCTCTCTCTCTCTCTCTCTCTCTCCCTCTCTCTCTCTCTCACACACACACACACACACACACGCACGCGCCCACACACAATGCTGTAAACATTGCATGAAACGTCTATATTAACAGCCATTTTTACCACCTCCATACTGTGCTGTAGGCTACATGTCCACCATTTTGTTTCTTTTTTATGGCTTTTTTTTCGCCTTTATTTCTGACAGGACAGTGAAGGAGAGACAGGAAACGAGTGGGGAGAGAATGACTGGGAAGGATTGGCAAATTACTCAGGCCAGAATCGAATATAGTAACCCAGCCTTACTGTTGGGCCACGACAGGGCCCACCATTTTGTTTCTAACCTGGTGTGCGTTCCAATATGCAACCTTGCCTCCTTGACATCACTGACAACAGCATTATATTTCAATATCGTGCAAAAGCTCAACTGTAAAGCCTCCTTCTCATATGCAATTGGGATGGTGAATGAAAAACAGTCCCCCAAAAATTGTTGTGGCTAGGCTGGCAGCTGGGAAACTTAATTGTTTTCTCCACGGAGGAGGGGCCAGGAGGCGGGGCGAGGCCACAAGCACAAGTGGAGCATATTGGAATGCACCCCTGGTGATTGTTTCTGCCTCCCCAGTCCCCATAACCCTTTTAGGGTAATGGCCATGTTGACCACATATCTTCATCCTACACATGACTGCACTGCTGTTGGTGACCACGTCTTTATCCGCCATCTTGTGTCCCTGTAAGATGACTACAGTCCTGATGTTGGATTCTGCCTCCCCCATAACCCTTTTACATGATTCATGTGCATGGTAATTTCCATATTGATGCTGTTCATGCATATGGCATTATAGGTAGTTCATTTTCCACCTCATTATCTACCCCCGATGGTACAGTGACACTCTCCAAGGTTGTTCCTTACATATATGTAGGCCAGGGTTTCCCAAACTGGGGTGCACGGTCTGCCATAAGGGGGTGCGCGAGCTGAATAAAGCAATGGCGGATATGTGAGTTTTTAGCATTAATGAACATTACGGGTCCATCTGAAGTGTAGTTTACTTCCAAGACTATTGGAAGAGAGGATTCCCCAAAAACGACTGTGCATAATATGCAGTGAATGAGCAGTGAATCCAAAATATTCGCTCAGGGGGTGCGCGAACCACATTGAAATGTACAAGGGGGTGCACAGGGAAAACAGTTTGGGAATCACTGACGTAGGGTACATATATAATATGCATTGTGCTCTCTCTCTCTCTCTCTCTCTCTCTCTCTCTCTCTCTCTCTCTCTCTCTCTCTCCTCTCAGCAGGTCTATTACAGAATTTGAAGAGAACTGAATGCTAAGGGGATAATGGTACCAAGACTCAAAAGTATTGATGCATCAACTTATAGTACCAATCATGACCAATAGGAGGCACTCTATAGGAAACAGACTTGAGTTTTATTTATTTATTTATTGAGAAAAAGAGGACTGCACTGTATTGTACACTGTGTGTGTGTGTGTGTGTGTGTGTGTGTGTGCCTGCATGCGTACTTGCGGGTTTGTGTTTCTGCCCACGTGTGTGTATGTGTGTAGGGATGTCTCTGGATGCCCATTGTGTGGGCAGTGTGGGCTTAAACTCATACAGTCATATTTAAAGACCTTGACCACATTTGTGTGAAGAATTAGGAGAGGATTTTGTGGAGGTCTCCCCCAGAGAGGAGTAAATCGATCTCTTAAAATGAGAAGAACAAACACAAGAAGAGATGGGCAAGAGAGAGAAACAAGGCGGTGAAAGAAAGACTATGTTTGCACATATGTGTGTGTATGTGTGTGTGTGTGAGAGGGGGAGAGAGAGAGAGAGAGAGAGAGGGGGGGGGGGGGTGGGGGGAGGGAGAGACAGAGGCCGAAAAGTAATAGATTTTTAAGTAGGATTGTTTAGTCTGTGTGGAGAAACATGACTGGATATAGATAGTGTGTACCCACCGATTCACTGAAGGGGAGGATACAAGAAGGAGACAATGGCTGCATTAACGTGTTCAGTGTGTTGTACAATTTTGCACAATGGCAGTCAAGCTGTGTGTGTGTGCGTGTGTGTGTGTGCGTGTGTGTGTGTGTGTGTGTGTGTGTGTGTGTGTGTGTGTGTGTGTGTGTGTGTGTGTGTGTGAAAATAGAGGCTATTAGAGTAATCGCTCTCTCTAAAGTGCACCATCTCTTCGCCAACATACACATACCCAGGTGTGTCCTAATGGAATTAAATGATAAGACTGTGGCATTAGTAAGGCGCTGGTTCGGCTTGAACTCGCATTCAACAAGAGACGTGTTGCATCATCGAACGGGAGAAGGAGGGTTGGGGATCCCTCACATAGAATGGGTGTACATTGCAACCAGACTCAGCCATCTCATCAACATGCTCAATAACGACGACCCAACCGTGCGCGAACTGGCACGAGGATCCCTACTCATTCACCTCAAGAGGCGGAAAGTCCCCTTTGCAAGCACAGAGGAGGATAACTTCCTTGGATTCAGAAGAAACCCCAACGGAAAGCTCAACACAAATGCAGCTGGCTTTGGTGCGCGCTCCGACTGGCTTGACCTCAACGACATCTGCAACCGAGCAAATGTACATTTGCGATGGAAACATACATCGGGGCAGTCTATCAGTTTGGATTACAACAACATAGTCACAGACCCAGCCATTACTGTTGAAGCAACAATAACACTTAACGACAATACAACACGTCTCAATCCACAAAACTGCAGAACCAAAATACCGAAACATTTCCAAACACACACAGTTCAGCACTGGACAGCGCTACGCCTTCAGGGAAAATTAGCCTGTCTACCTGACGCCGACCACAACGCATCCCACGCTGCTCTACGCAACACATCTCTGCACGACGACATACATAAATTCACCATCAAATCCCGGTTACAAGTGCTACCAACAAAAGCGAACTTGGCCACGTGGTATCCAACCCAGCACGAACCATTCTGTATGCTACACCAGGACCAGCAAAGAGAAACCATGGCGCATATATTAAACGGTTGCCCCGCTTACAAAGGACTATACATCGCACGGCACGACCGCATTGTAGCGTTGACCTTAAAAGAACTGCGCAATGCAAACAACTTCCCTTCAATCCATTCTGGACGTGTTGCAGTGGACTGGTTTTCCCTAACAAATGATCAGTGTGATACATTGGGGGATGTCATCAATCATTCACCCAATACACCTGATCTGACATTAGTCAGTGAACAGGATAAATCCATTATTCTGGTAGAAATTGGTTGTTGTTTTGACAGCTACATGGAAACGTGCTTTTCCTCCAAAATATTGAAATACCAACCATTGTGTAATGCATTAAACAACTGTGGCTATTCCTGTAAAACCATAACATTAATCTTTGGCAGTTTAGGCCATGTACATAAAATGTGTGTGCGTGGCTTACAGATCTGTAGACTCTCTAAACAACAGGCAAAAAGATTGCTCAGTATCCCGCATAATTGGGTCTCTTCATTAAGAGACGTAGGTGCCACATGTATCCTTAAGACACTCAGTGAGCAGTTTCTTTTAGTTTTGTGTGTGTGTGCGTGTGTGCGTGTGCGTGTGTGTGCGTGTGCGTGTGCGTGTGTGTGTGTGTTATTTGAAATTGGACACCAGAGCGCTCTTGTAGTGACAATGTCTATCAATTAGTGTTGAACACGAAGCTGCTGACAGCTCCTCAGGATCAGACTTCGGCCTTCAAAAGGGCCTGTGCAGAAACACACACATGTACACACGGCACTGAACATGTCTGGATATCTTTCCTACATTCGAAATAAGTTAAATTAGTGAATTGCTACATAGACATAACACATGCACACAGGCAGGCACACACAAAATCACACACACACACACACACACACACACACACACACACACACACACACACACACACACACACACACACACACACACACACACACACACACACACACACACACACACACACACACACTAACATCAGTGAATTTGGATGCAGTGTAGAAACAAGTTTTCCTGGTAGAGAAAGACAAGCAGTTTGGGACTAAGCAGAGGGCTTCAAGCGAATACATCTATTCACACATGCAGCCACGGTAATGCAGCTGCATGTAGGAACAGATGTTATTGAATTGCTGAACCCCACTCATTTCATCATACACTTCCTAAAGACTTGTTTGATTTATTGGGACATAGGTTTCTCTCCTCTCAGGAGTTAGTGTCTGAAAATAATGCTGACTCACAAAGAGCAAGGAGGAGGACAAGGCAGTATATCCTGATAGGCGTAGCTATAGCTTACACTCTCACCAGTTAGCTGTTGTCATATCTACAGCCCCCATGCACAAAGCTATGAGCCATTAGCCAAGGCCAAACCAAGTGCACTATGTTGTGTTGTGTTGTGCTCCCTTTCCTCATTTTCAAAGTTGACTTACCAAGACGTTTTTACATAAAGTAGCCAAATAGCAAGGCCCTGTCCCTGGTCTTTTATTAGGTTTGTAAAGAACGTAGTATTTGTACTAAGTCAAAGTAAGTATAAGTAGTAGTAAGTAGTAAGTATAATAATCAAAACAGCTCAAATTGATGATCCGAGGTGTAGGTTTTGTACTAGTACCTGTTTGTAATGACGCAGTTCATCTCAACCATTATCAAGTGTCAGCAGTAGTTGTGACCAGGCCATGGTATTCAACGACCCTCCTCCCTTGCTCCTTGTTTTTTTACATTTCTGAAAATAGGGGCCCACGAGGGTGTGGGGCCCACCGATGAATCAGTTCTGCACCACTAATTATGAGGGGCCCCTTTAAGCCAGAAGTGCCCGGGTCATATTTCTCCCCCAGACCAGCCCTGTCACCTGCTCTGTTCATGGGCGGATATTTATCTCTCCCTGTCTTGCTGGGGCGAGAATTCCCTAACTAAAGCTGCCCCCTGACTGCTTTTTTGTGGTGCTCATCATGGAAATAGGGGGCGCTCCTCCCAACAGAGCCATTCTACCAAATTCATAGTTGCCGACAAATAAGTTTCATTCCGCTCTCCTTTTGTGTTTATTGACTAAAATGGCTATGACAGAAAGAAGAGTTATGCAGGACTCTGAATATTGAAGTGCCACATAAATACCGTCTCTCCTTGAATAATTTCCAGGTCCCAGGTCATTTCCACAGAAAAGGAGAGATTAGTACAACTATAAACAGCACACCAGCAGAGGACAATTTATAATGCTGCATACTGTTTACAACTATAAAACCAGGTGCCTGAAGTAGATGGCATATTCATTAAATATGGCTAGACGGGTATTAGCCTCAGGATATTACCTGCCTGAAGCTTAGCAGCATCAAGGACATAGCCTACAATATTGGGTCTATTGCAAAAGTTAGATATTATACTGTACTTCTTCATTCTTGTTATTTAGTTATGTGCTCAGTTACCTTGTTTTTTGTGATAAGGAGAGGGAAACCTAGTTGTTTAACTTTCTATATTATTGACAGTTTACAATGAAATGTATTATAATAATAATTAATAACAAATAAATGTCTAAATCCTATAAACTGTCAAAAATGAGAAAAAGGTAGATATTTTCAGATGAACTACAATGAATCCCTGGTCAATTGACAACCTTTGGGACTTGTTTTCAGGGGACGATACCCCAATAATTGGATGTTTTCAGGGGCTCAAACATGTCTCTGGGCGTGTGCGCCTGACATAGTGTGTCGGTTCAAGCTCACCTATGACCCCCTGAGCAGCTCCACCAGACGGGACCAAGGTCAAGAGGTCAAGTCCACCAGGTCCAGGTGTGTTGAGGGCAGGGTACCCCAATAATTGAGTATTTCTCTGGGCCATCGTACGGTACATGACATCTGCTGTGTGTTGTGTCCTGTGTTCATTGTTCAATGTCAGGTTCAAGTTCACCTATGACCCCCTGAATCGCTGCCCCAGACAGATGGGGGTTGGGGTAGCAGAGGCCAAGACGCCAAGTCTCTGTGGACGACCAGGACATGATGCGGTCATCAGTCCAGAGGCCAATACGTCAAGTCTCTGTGGACGACCAGGACATGATGCGGTCATCAGTCTCTGTGGAAGGCCAGGACATGATGTGGTCATCAGTTTCTGTGGACGACCAGGACATGATATGGACATCAAGTCTCTGTGGACGACCAGGACATGATGTGGTCATCAGTCTCTGTGGAAGGCCAGGACATGATATGGTCATCAGTCTCTGTGGACGACCAGGACATGATGTGGTCATCAGTCTCTGTGGAAGGCCAGGACATGATATGGTCATCAGTCTCTGAATGATGATACAGTATGTCTGACTTGAGAACGCATTTACTGTTTACAGGCAGATTTCAAACTGGGAAGACTGATGATGGGCTAGACCCGAAACATTTGTCCCTTGTCTGTCGGTTTTATTTACTCTTTTTGATTTTGTTTAATACAGTTTTTGATTTTGCATTCAGCTCCAGTGTGCGACTCCTTTCCTCCTTTTCATTATACTGCTCTTGGAATTACGCACCGAGCGAAACGCTCAGGATAAGATATTGGCGCGGACGCCACCCCACCATTACTATTCTGTTTACAGGCAGACCAGAAGGGTGCCCGTGCCTGTTCCCGCGCCAGTTACGTTTTGAACTAAAGTACTTACGTAGAAACCTTCCATCTTCATACCGGGCTCTGAACTTTTCCGTATGTGACCATTTGTTACTCTGATGACATCCATATTGTTGTCACAGTTCACAGAAAAAAACTATGTATCTTTTGGTTCGCATCGCGATCCATCTTTTGTTTCCTGAGTGCTCAGAATTGTGGTGTGAACACGTCGTACCGCTCAAGATTAGGTTCGGGAATGGGCACTGGCTCAGATTTCTGTCAGCCTACTGTGATTTACTAATGCAATGCCAGTTTAATCAACTTTATGTTTTTAGTTGGTGGATCCTGTTTGATCAACACAAAAACACCAACGCAGTGATGTGCATTTTACAAGGGAAGTACCTGGTATTGATCACATCCATCATTGTCACCTACCTCTACACCGATTGGACTGTGTGTATAGGGGTAGAACAGGTGCCAGGTTAGGACTCAAATCAATTGAAAGCCTTAGGGGTTTGTTTTTCGGGGGGAGTGTACCCCGATAATTGGTTGTTTTCAGGGGCTCACCTAGCCTGATAAACCAGCCTAAATGTATTGGATGTCTTTATTTAGTCTGGCTCCGATGAATGGATAAAACGGAACATTGTTGATGAGCACAACCCGTTGTCTTTCAAACCATGTCTGTGCTAATAGGCCAACGCTCTGACCAATCAGCGCAACTGACTGTGACGTAGTAAGCGCGACAGACAGCTGTGGTGGAGAGGGGACTGTAAACAAGGGAAGTAGTGAAGCTGTGAGCTGGACCGTGGATAACTTTAACGTTTTGAGATGGAGTCGGACTTTAGTTGTCGCTTTTGCCAAAAAGACATGCGAGTTGCCGGTGTACTACAACACTATACAAAACTGTTCCAAAGTTCAACTTCAGCTTTGTCGGTTTCAGCGAACGTCTCGCATGCATCGAGGAAGCCCACGGTGTTAAACATACTTGAAAGAGATCTTCCTGTATTTATAGGCCGTCAGGTCACCTCAATTTTCGTTCATTCTCGCTCCACAGCATCCGAACACGATGCCCATAAGATGATGAACTGACCAAAGCTATTGTAGCGAGTCTGGGGGGTTACTTAAGTTGTGTACGCATCGGTTCTATGATTCTGTTCTATGGTTTGGTGGGTGCGACGAGGCACTGTTGGGGTTCGAATAAGGGGAGCGGGGAGTTCTCTCTGTTTACTGTGAGAGATCTACGTAGCAGCTGTGCTACAGTTGGGTTACTGGTAAGCAGTGTAGCCCTACTTGTTCATTATTTTTATGTGGCGTGGCTGTGGCCAACTGTCTCCATTAAACGGACACTTCTGTCTACATCCTGTGTGTTCCCTGGCTACCAAACGCTACACTATGTTTCACTTCAGAGAGGTTCGGATCGTGAAAACATCCAAGGGTAGGCCTATAGACGTTTACAGAAGGAATATTTTCCTTAGCTGAATGAGACACGATACACCACGTGACCGCGCTAAACCAATCACGTTGCCGATTTGGACAGCTATCAGTCCTCTTGCGTTCCACAAATTGTACTAAACTAAGGTTTTTAAAATATATATCTCTCTAAGGAAGACAGATTGATTCTTAACAGTTAAGAACGACCGTGATTAATTTCTATCTTGAAGAACAATAATGCATGAGGGTGCCAAAGGCAAAGACATGAGCCCAAATAGAAATAGGCCTACAATATCAATAATATCCAAGATCAATAATGATCGTTCATATAGGCTATACAAAGTGGTCCAACTGTTAAACTGTGCTTCAAAAGGCAATGCAAGTTACCTTTCATGATATATACATTTAAAAAAAAATAATAATAAATGGAAACAATTCCAATTTTCAGTGATATTCATGCATTTAAAGTGGGATAAATGGATCCTAACATTATCAAACACAAGCAGGTAATTGGAGTGCTTCTGGGTCTTCACCTTTTTTCCTTGGTGTTCATCAGTGTAGGGGCTGTCAAACTTGGTCCAGGAAGACAGATGCTGAGGCATTGTAGCCAAATAAAGTTAAAAAAAAAAATGCAACCTTGAGTGCCTCGGCATCCGTCTTCCTGGATTCCTAACAGTGCTTCATTTATAACAAAACAATAATGCAAGTGGTGGTAGATCCCTTTTTAATCAATAATGGAAGCCATTATAATTATCAATATAATGAATATGCAGTTATTCATGTGGTAATTTATCCATTACTAGATACACAACTCATACAAACAGTCATAAGTATATGCTTCAATAGACTGGCCTAACTGCATGGTTGTACCTAAACAGGAGGACTAGGGCATCGGTCTACAACCCCTTGGTGGCAAGGAAGATGGAGGCAAGGCAAACAATTACAGGCTGCCCTTTTAATGTATGCCATTGAAATGTTGACAAAATTATCCATTGTTGGCTCCTTAGTGGCACCTAGAATCCAGCTGACTAAATTATTAAGTACAAGAGGAACAGCTGTTTGTGCTTCACTGAACGTCTGTAGTCTTCTGCAGTGGGAGGCCATGGGAACAACGTTGTCCTTTTTCAGTGTTACTATCTGTCTGGCTCATTTTGCTGGACTGTCACAATCTGTTTCCACACCTAAGGGTAACATGTCGAAGACCATATCTGTTGACAAAGTCTGAGCAGCAAACAACAATTCAGGCATTCAGTATTACAAGTGGTGGGGGTGAATAACACAAGATGCCGGCGGTCATGTCGGAGTCTCCTCTTCAATGTATCCTGTCAATAACAACAAATCAAACAGAAAAATTCATGAGTCATGAATACCGGCAAAGGGGGGCTTGATATTGTAGTTTCTTAACATGGTGGGCAGTGTGGCATAATGATTAGTGAGGTGGTCTTAAGATCAGACTAGGGTTGCTGACTCAAATCTCTGACCACTGCATACACCTCCATCCATGCCTAAAGTGCCCTTGAGCAAAGCATATATCCCAACATTGCTTTAAGGAAGGTAAACTATACTCTTTAAATTACTGTAAGCATTACTGTAGCATCACACTGCCATAAGACTTCTGCCTTCCTACTACAAAATAATACAGGTGGCAAGATGAATGGTCACACACATGTATGAAATTTGCCTTAATTTCGACAAATAATAAATTGCCTTGCAAACACCTGTAGCTTGAAACAGACAACTCCACTTGACTGAACCAGGCCAATATGTATTCCTCAATTTGTCTCATTACTTAGAAAATAATATATTATAAAGTACATGTGTGTTGGGCACACCCTTGCATGTGTATTTGTGTGAAGTTAAGATATGACTTACTGTTGATTCTCTGCTCTGGCAGGATCCCTCAAAACCTGGTATTCCGTGGGTAGCAACTTTTGGGTAACTGCACCTCGAGATCCACACAGTCAATGTCCTTGATATGAAGGTCCTGTGTAGGTCCTTTACTTCAGGAGCTTGCACAAAAGAAAAAAAAAGAATGTAGCTGGCAGACAAACAGTAGCCTATATTTTCGCTGGTGAACTGGTACAGTTGCATATTGTTAAGATCAAGCAAACAGACATGATCCTCATTAACATTCACACTACCTATTACAATCAGTGTGTTAACTTGTGACAACAGATTGTAGGCCTAATAGACTGCTGGATATTGTTAACACAGACCCCCCTCAATAACTCAGATGGGGTGGGGAACAGTCCTTAACTCAAACACAACATTTGGCTATGGTAAAGTACAACCAAGACATCTTTCCACAGATGATAGAACTAGCTTACCTGTCTGTGTGTCTTTGATGAAACCTTTTTGTCTGTCAGATGTGTTCTCCTAGCTTGCCAAAACAATACCTGAAGGCCTTCCCTTTGTCACGTTTCCCCCTGTGGAAAATCAGTACGTTATTCTTCAATCACAAAGCAATTAAGTCCATATAAACTAGCTTCTTAGTGTTATTTCCACATCAACGGAACAATTAATTCAACATAATTGAGCAAGTGCGTTGTGAGAGATCATCGTGGGGCTCGATTGACGGGATGGTTTCTCGGAATGCTCACCGCACTGAAGTGTTTGAGAATACAATCACGCACAAGAATGAGTCTCAGAAGTGTTTTCGTTGGTTTACTCGATGTATTAACTGTCTGAATACACGGTATCAGCGTGATTCTAGTGTAGATCACTCCACCGGTATGGCACCATTAGCTCCATAACATCGATGTTATTTTAGTGCGACGCCATGCTGGTCTCGTCGAAGTGCAGTGTACTAATTTCCAAAGTGTAAAATTTAACTTAAGACGCAGCATGTGTATCCTCTAGCCGCCGCACACAGCCGTTTATCTGTCATTCCCAGTCAATCAGCCCCACGTTCATCTCACACAACGTCCATGTAAACTTCAATCTTACGACCACAGACTTTGTTTAGATAGTCAACATTAAAGACTGTAAACTGAGATTAAAAAGGGAGACGTCCGGGGCGACAGTCCATCTGTTACAATGGCAACAGGGTGAAGCGTTTACCAAATCATTACCGTCATCTTTTAGGAATATACTTTACACACACCCTGACGTTGTTAAGAGCATGCCACTTACCATTATATGAGGTGAACCTCGTCCACTCCGAGGACCTTGTCTTGGAAGACAACACGTCGCGTTCAGCAAAAGCCATGCCTCCTGACTGCTCCGAAGACCAACTGGCACTGACGACATATTTTTATGTTTGCTGGGTTATCGACGCCCAGTTGCATGGCAGTGAGTCCAAAATTGCTCGCCTCCTTCGCCTGGTCTACCATTAGGGCTAACAAGGGCGAGACGACTACCGGTACTACCATCGGGTTTTCAAAGAGCCCCATCATTTCGGCTACCAGTGGAGTTAACTGGTAGATAAGACTTTTGCCATAGCCTGTCGGTAACACGGCAAAAACGTCCTTCTTAAAAATGAATGAACGTAGAGCCTCCTCTTGCTCACGTTTTAACGAAAACCCCAAGTCTAATTCTTCCAAAACCGATGCCAATGCAGAATCAAACGAGCGCTGTTCCATTGCCTCCGCCATCTTTCTTGTGCTTTCTCCACTGCCCAGCGTCTCACTGCTATGTCGTCACTCCCTCAAAACCCCGCCCCAGAACCCTCTGCCCCGCCCGCGTTGATTCAAAACACATCTCTGCGTTGTGATTGGTTTAGTTACCATCTTGCCAGATTCAGGGCAAGATTCAAAATGAATAGTTGTTCGATACCAGACCCACCCGCAGCTGAACATTTTTCAGCGTCCAGCAGGTGGCGCTGGTTTACCAGGCTAGGGCTCACCCATCTCCCAGGGAAAACCAACCTGACATGCTGTGTGCTGTGAGCAGTATGGAGTGTCGGTTAAAGTTGACCTCTAACCCCCTGGATCACAGTCCTAGACAAGGGTCGTGATGGCAGGGGTCGAGGGTCAATCCTCTGTGGACGAGCAGGTCTTGATATCACCATCAATCTAAAACCGTTTCCACAAATATGTCTACTTTACCCTGTCTCAACACCTCTCTCTCACACACACACACACGCACACACGCACACGCACACACACACACACTTACTCTCAACACCTCTCTCTCTCTCATTCTCTCACACACACACACACACGTGCACTTACAGCTTGTTTCCCAGCTAACAGCGACCACAGACCTAGATTAACCTAGACTGGCAATGCCCCTCGAAATTTTCGGATTTCTCAGAGCCTCAGAATCTTAGTCATCCATCTTGGTGGAGACTCCCGTAATTACGTAATGACGTCATGCACCGATGGTTTCTTCAGTCGGCTTCAGGGTTGCCAGATGATACTGATTATTTTCGCCCATTTTTACCCACAGACCGCCTTCCTCAACGGCCTGATTTGGCGCGAAACCGCCCGATCTGGCAAGACCGCTCAGCTTCTGGCTCTCTAATAAAACGTTTGGTTGTCTCAGTGTCTGCACTCGGACACACGATGAACGTTTCTGGGGAGACACCTTGGGCTGGGTCACGAGGTGCTGGACGAGAGAAAGAGAGACAGAGACAGAGAAAGAATAAAGACAGAAAGAAAGAAAGAAAGAAAGAAAGAAAGAAAGAAAGAAAGAAAGAAAGAAACTAACAAACAGAGAATGAGAGAGTGAGAGAAAGAGAGAGAGAGAGAGCGTTTCTGGCTGGGTCAGACCATAGGCGTAGCCATGGGTGGGCCTGGGCCCGCCCAATTGACATCCAGGCCCGCCTCATTCACACTCAACAGTCAACTGTTGCCTCATTGAACTATAATTAATGGCATAGCACTGAGCGATAATTAATCATTTTGTCAAAAGTCTGGTTCATCTTCTGTGATTTCTACGATTTCAATTTCAAAGTATTATTTTTGGACGCGGTATTATAATATCTACCTCCACGCTTTCGGGTTGGGCCCGTCTGTTGTTATATGGGCCCACCTGTTTTATTATTTCTGCCTACGCCCCTGGGTCAGACATTGCAGGATGAGAAGGCTGAGATGAGGAGTGGTTGGCCTGGAGACACACATGGCAGATAGCGAAGTCTGAGAGGGTTGTGTGTGTGTCTGTGTGTGTGTGCATGTGTGTGTGTGTCAAGTAGGTTTTATTGTCAATTTCTTTACATGCACTGGTCATACAAAGAATTTGAAATTACATTTCTTGCTTTCCCATACAGACATAGACTAATCTAGGTAAGGACATAGACAGTATAGACATAGACAGTACTTATACATGGACTTAAGACAGTATGGACATAGACAGTGCTCATACAGACATTTAAAGTGCAAGACTGGACAACAGAAGACTTGTAGAGGACATACATTAAGAGGTATTTGTTGTGATTTTGTGCTTTTCCTAAAAAAAGTCCTTTCTAGCGTTCTGACATGGTAATAGTAGTAGCATTTTGAAGAAAATAAATATTAAAAAAGGTCTGTCAAGTACACCAGCAGCAGTGTGTGTGTGTGTGTGTGTGTGTGTGTGTGTGTGTGTGTGTGTGTGTGTGTGTGTGTGTGTGTGTGTGTGTATGTGTGTGTATGTGTTTAGTGCAGGTAGAAGGTGCGGTGTGCGTCTTGTGTGTGTGTTCGTGTGTCTGTGTGTGTGTGTGTGTGTGTGTGTGTGTGTGTGTGTGTGTGTGTGTGTGTGTGTGTGTGTGTGTGTGTGTGTCAGTGTGTGTATGTTTGGGTTTAGTGCAGAAAGTGCAGTGTGCTTGTGTGTGTGTGTGTGTGTGTGTGTGTGTGTGTGTGTGTGTGTGTGTGTGTGTGTGTGTGTGTGTGTGTGTGTGTGTGCATGTTTTGAGTTAGTGCAGGTTGAAAGTTCAGTCACAAGTATAGTAGTGCAGGTGGAATGTTCAGTCGCAGATATGGTGGTGGGGGATGGGGGGGGGTTGTCAGTGGCCTTGCTGGCTAGAGGCTGACAGTGGAGGGAGAGTGGGTTGAGTGTTCAGCATCTTGATCGCTTGGTGCATTGTGCTGCTCGCCAGCCTGGTGGTACGGGAACGGAGGCGCCTGTACCTCTTTCCAGAGGGCAGGAGGCTGAACAGTTTGTGTGCAGGGTGGCTTGTGTCTTTGATGATCATCAGTGCTTTCCGGGTGAGGCGTGTGGTGTAAATGTCCTGCAGGGAGGGGAGTGGTACTCCAATGATCTTCTTCGCTGTGTTCACAACACGCTGGAGTGTCTTCCTGTTTTTCTCCGTGCAGCTTCCTCCCCACACTGTGATGCAGTTGGACACGACGCTCTCTATGGTTCCTCTGTAGAATGTTGTCATGATGGAGGGTGTAGCACTTGCCTTCTTTAGTTTGCGCAGGAAGTAGAGACGCTGATGGGCCTTCTTCGCCAGTGATGTAGTGTTGGTGGTCCAAGAGAGGTCGTCGCTGATGTGCACTCCAAGGAACTTGGTGCTGCTCACTCTCTCCACAGCATCGCCGTCGATGGTCAGTGGTGGCAGTTGTTTTTGGACCCTTTGGAAGTTGACAACAATCTCCTTGGTCTTGTTGACATTCAGCAGGAGGTTGTTGTCTTTGCACCATCTGGCCAGCAGGTCTACTTCTTCTCTGTAGTGAGTCTCATCGCCCTTGGTGATGAGGCCCACCAGTGTTGTATCATCCGCAAACTTCACTAGATGGTTAGTGCTGTGGGTCGTTGTGCAGTCGTGTGTCAGCAGCGTGAACAGCAGGGGGCTGAGAACACAACCTTGCGGAGCCCCCGTGCTCAGGGTCAGGGTGCTCGAGGTGTTGTTCCCTACCCGTACTGCTTGTGGTCTTTGCATCAGGAAGTCCAGCAGCCAGTTGCAGAGGGAGGTGCTGAAACCTAGTTTGTCCAGTTTTCTGATGAGTTGTTGTGGTATTATGGTATTGAATGCTGAACTGAAGTCAATGAACAGCATTCTCACATATGAGTCTTTATTGTCCAAGTGGGTGAGGGCTGGATGGAGGGCAGAGCAAATTGCATCCTCCGTGGATCGCTTGGCTCGGTATGCGAACTGGTAGGGGTCTAGGGTGGGGGGTAGGGTGGCTTTGATGTGTGACAGGACTAGCCGTTCGAAGCACTTCATGATTATGGGCGTCAGTGCTACAGGACGGTAGTCATTGAAGCATGATGGTGATGATTTCTTCGGCACAGGTATGATGGTAGCAGCTTTGAAAAGTGATGGGATGACTGCTTGCTCCAGAGAGATGTTAAAGATGTCTGTGAAGACATCCTTCAGCTCTTCTGCACAATCCTTCAACACTCGGCCTGGTATGTTGTCTGGGCCAGCTGCTTTGCGTGGGTTGATGGTGGCCAGTGTCCTCTTAACACTGGCAGAGGACAGGTAAAGGGGTTGATCATGGGGGGGAGGGGGAGTTTTCTGTGGGTGAGTGTCATTTTGTGCTTCAAAGCGGGCAAAGAAACTGTTCAGGTCGTTTAGCAGAGAGGTGTTGTTGTCACAGCTTCGTGGTGCAGGCTTATAGTCCGTGATGGCCTGTATGCCCTGCCACAGGCTCTGTGCATCTCTGCTGTCTTTGAAGTGTGTTGTTATTTTGTCTGAGTATTCCTTTTTTGTTTTCCTGATGCCCTGGGACAGGTTAGCCCTTGCTGTCTTTAGGCCAGCTACGTCTCCTGCTCTGAAGGCTTTGTCTCTGGCCCTCAGCAGTCGGTGAACGTCTCCTGTGAACCATGGCTTCTGGTTGGCCCTGGTAGTGATGTGTTTTATTTCTGTAACATCATCGATGCATTTTGTGATGTAGGAGGTCACGGTGTCTGTGTACTCCTCAATGTCAATGTGATTGCTGTAGGTGGCAGTTGTTTTGAAAATGTCCCAGTCTGTGGTTTCAAAGCAGTCCTGAAGTCGTGAGATGGCTCCCTCAGGCCATTTTCTCACCTCCTTCTGAACTGGTTTGGTGAGTTTTGCCTTTTGTCTGTAAGCTGGCAGTAGCAGAATTGTCGTGTGGTCTGATGATCCAATGTGGGGGATGGGCTTTGCCTTGTATGCTCTCTTCTGATTTGTGTAAACGAGGTCCAGGGTGTTTTGTTCTCTTGTTGGGAAGTTGACATGTTGATGAAATTTTGGAAGTACTGTTTTGAGATTTCCGTGGTTGAAATCTCCCAGTACCACTGTGAAGGCATCTGGGTGTGCATCTTGTTGTTCACTGATGCCCCGATGCAGCTCGTTCAGTGCCTCGCTTTTGACGCCATTGTTGTTGCTGGGTGGGAGGTAGACGGCTACTAATAGGATAGCGGATATTTCTCTGGGTAAATAAAAGGGTCGGCACTTGATGATCATGAACTCCACTCGTGGAGAGCAGTGCCTCTGTACTACCGTAGCATTATTGCACCAAGCATCATGTGTGTAGACACATATTCCTCCCCCTCGTTTTTTCTCTGCAAGGGCTCTGTCCGCTCGGTGGCACGTTAGTTGTTCCAGTTGTAAAGCCGAATCGGGTATGCCGTCGTTCAGCCATGATTCGGTGAACACCGTAACGCAGCAGTTCCTCACGGTTTTGTTCGCTGATCTTAGTAGCCGTATGTCATCCATCTTATTGTCCAGAGATCTGACGTTTGCCAAGAGAATTGATGGTATTGCTGGACGAGTTGGGTTGGCTGCAAGCCGTGTCTCGACGCCACCTCGTTTGCCCCTTTTCCTAATTCTTGAGCGTCGCTTTCGGTGTCGGCATAGCGAGGCAGACGGGTCCGATGTAGTCTGTGTGTGCGTGTTTGTATCTGTGTCTGTGTGTGTGTGTGCATGTGTGTATGTGTGTGTGTGTGCGTGCATGTGTGTGTGTGTATGTGTGTGTGCGTGCGTGTGTGTGTGTGTGTGTGTGCGTGCGTGTGTGTGTGTGTGTGTGTATGTGTGTGTGTGTGTCATGGCGGCGGAGCAGAGCGCATGCCAGTTTGGCCTCTGACTAAAATCCCACACTAGGCCACATCACCCGTCGTAACTGCCGTCGTTAAAGTAGAGAATTTTCTGACATGATTCTGATCATTACACTTCTTGTTATGTGTTTAACAACATCCATTAAGTGCGCTTTTAAAGACGCAATACAAAGCGGTAAAATTTACAAACATCGGCAGCAAGTCCTGGACCCAACCCCACACCAGCGACCATCAGCCTGCAACATTCAGGATTTTACCAACTTCGAGAGATTACTCACGGATACTGAATGGGATGATTTCCAACACCATGAAAGACTGTTTAGACAAGGACTGGACACAAAAAGATTACAGGACAAACAAAACTTTGTCCTCGCTGGAGATCCTCGGAAATGGGCGCGGCTGTTTAAAATCCTTCATGGAGTCTTTTTTAAAAACGGACTTTTTTCCATAAAGCGCACGGATGGACGAGATTTTGGAATACCTCTCCTGAAATATGTGATACGGATTTTAAAGACTCTACCACTGGATGATAACGCACGAAAAACACCTGTCGAAAACCCTGCGGAATGGATTGAGCATGGATTGAGCGTCAATTGCGCTTTCTGCGAGATGTGGTACAGCCTTCGATTGCTGCAGCTACAACACCTCCGAAAACACCACAAAAGGTGAGCAAAAACAAGCTTACTTACCTGTGGCAACATTGCAGAAAAAAAGTAATTGATATTATCCTAAACAACTGCATATTCCCGACGTCTCCGCCTGAGTCGGGTAATCCTGAGCAGGTGTACGATTACTATCGACAAAAGTGCCAGTCTAGACCATCAACACCGTCGCGCGAGCAGGCCCCGTGGAATAATGACTTTAACATTACAGCTACTGAACCCCCGCCACTAACATCGGCCTTCTCAGTCGGGAGATTGAGAAAGTTATACTTAAATTGCCCAACAACAAAGCAAGCGGTTCAGATGGTGTCACATATGAAACCCTGAAGTCCACCAGGCAAATGTCGTGTCCCACACTGAGAAGCATATTTAACACCTGTTTGCTTAATGGTAAAGTCCCCTGTTCATGGAAGGGTGCACTGATACATAGAATACCAAAGAAAGACAATGTACCCAATGACCCCTCTACATGGAGGGACATCTCATTATTACCAACTGTGTACAAAGTCTTCATGAAGTGTCTTCTTTCCAGAATATTACCATGGCTTGTTGACACAGGAACTTTATCAAGTAAACAAAAGGCCTATATTGAACGTCAAGGCATGAATGAACATGTTTTTTGTTTAAAGACGGCTATTGATGACTTCAAGCATGACTCTGCCAAATTATTTGTGGTGTTTTTAGACTTCAGGGATGCATTTGGTACACTGCCTCATGAAGTCATGTTGAGTTCACTGGAGGACATACACCTGCCAAAGACCTACTGTGATATTGTAAAAGATGTCTACAGTAATTCCTATCTGCAAGTGATCTGTGGTAAACATCTCACCCCGCCTGTCAAACTGGAAGTGGGAATTAAAACTAGTTGCCCATGGAGTGCAGTGAACTTTATCATTGCCATTAATCAGTGGCTGAAATGGTTGTGCACTCATGCCCCACCCCATGTATTGTCACCAAACCCAGTCCAGGGCTATGCTGACGATGTAGTCATGGCCTCCCGTGATGAAGGAGTCATAAAAAACATGCTGACCTGCACCGACAGCTTCCTCACCTGGTCTGGGCTGCAAGTAAAACAAAGTAAATGTGCAGTGTTTTGGGAGAGGAGGAGCGGGGGCAACCGCTGGTATAGATCCAAGACTGACCAGCCTCCTTCCCTCACCATCTTAGGCCAGCCACTCAGAGTGTATGCCAAACATGAAAATTACACCTACCTGGGGCATAAATTCAACATCGCTGGAGATTGGAGTCAACAAGTGACCACTTTGGTTCAGCAGTTCACCAGCAGACTGGACCTAATTGACACTTCACCTCTCCCAGCAACTCTGAAAGTCCAAGCAATAAGAGATATAGCCTTCGCCAAAGTACAACATCTCTTTGCGAATGTTCATATCCCACAGAAAGATCTGCGCACAATGGACAATAAAACTGTACAAGTGGTACGGAAATGGCTGTGCCTCAATACACATTCTACAAGATGTTTTATCTTCCAGAAAAAACGGGACGGTGGGCTTGGCATTCCGAACTGTATGTGGGAGTACACAGCGGCAAGGCAGTCACACCTAATCAATATGCTCAACTGCGACGACAACAATGTAAGACACCTGGCAAGAGCATCTCTTATGCTGAACTTCAAGAAGCGCAAAGTGGCCTGTGCAGGCAGTGGTGAGGACAGTTTCCTGGGTTTCAGAAGAAAGAACAGTGGAAAGCTGTATACCCAGGCACAGGGATTTGGTGTGTCATCAGACTGGCCCGACCTGGGCCTCGTTTCCGAAAGGGCCTTAAGTACTACTTAACGCTACGTGCTACTTAAGTTCACACGTAACACCATCGTAGAGCTCACGGAGCGTTTCCCAAAGCCAACTTAGCAAAGAACCATCGCAGGTTGACACGTAACTCTAAGAGCAATCCACGAGTGGTCTAGAGTAGTCTTAGCGCGCTAAGATTGATCGTAGCGGCATGGCACAGTGGAGACACCCACAGGATATGAAGGGAAAAGAAGAAACCTGCGCATAAGATTGCTGTTTTAAGACGCGAGGGGCATGGTACAGTGGAGACACCCATAGGAAAAGAGGAAACTTGCGCTTCAAGTTGATGTTTTAAGACGGGAGTGTAGCCTAAATATCATGGCAGCACAATTGACACTGCAACGAAAATAAGAAGGTAACATTAATTGTGGATGTGTAGGCCTATAAAATAAAAGTAATGTGTTTGGAAATATTTTACAGGTAGTAAAATAGTTCGACTGTGTTTGATAAACCTGGGCATAATTAAACTGTGATCAATCATAATTTGTGTGAGTGCTTCATGAACAAGAACAAGGCAAAATGAATAAGGGGCTTCGGCAACCAGAGACAAGAGTGTTGGTGTCGGAAGGCCACTTCCGAAACTTTATTTATTTTATATTTTTTGAAGAAAAATGGTCAGCGAGTTGTTGCACCCTCTTTCATTTTCAAGTAGCCTAAGAAAGGGAAGGCGACGCCGAAAATACATGATAATTGTAGGCTAAGGGTAAGCTATGACAAAAAATAAAAAGGCAGCGATGGGGATTCGTGTAGTTTTTTTGTTTTAATAACAGCAGACTGCCGTGCAAAAATGTCCTCACAGTTGTGAAAGTCTTGAGCGCGCGGTACTTTGCGCACCGCTCACCACATGTGCCAAGCTCCTCTCCCTATTCCGACTCTAGTAGGCTAAGCAATAACAAAAAGGCAGCGAGGGGGTGTGTCAATTCTGATGGACATTGTTTTTCATAACAGCATGCTAAGGTGCTCCCGACAGTTGTCAAGCCTTGAACGCCTTGAGGTTGTAACTTTGCGCATCCCAATTTGGAACTCCAACTAGGCCTAGGCCTACTTGTCTTCTTAAATATTAAGCTGCAGTAAAGTGCACGCGCTTTATCTGGGTCTTAACGGCGTAGCTCATTATTACCGTCAGTTGGGAGTTTTGCATGATTTCATTGTGTGTGTGCATTTTATTTCATTTGCCAACAATACAAACTGCTACAAATGTAGTCCCACCCTTATAGAAAACAACTTTTGATACTGACACACGCCTTACATTTTGTAAATGGTTTAGCAGCAGATGACGGCGCAGTTCACTCCGAGTACACTTCAGCACCACATAATACAGAGATCCTTAAGAGCGACGCTACGAATGATCTTAGAGGCTGTGCACGCGCGTTCATGTACGAGTGTCTTTGGGAAACAGTCGTAGGAAATCTAAGAACATTCGTAGGATCACTGGTTAACGACACAAGTAAGGCTAAGAACCATCGTTATCGGGAAACGAGGCCCTGAACGATTTGTGCTGGAGAACAGGCACCGAATTAAAATGGACCTCCAACCACCAACCAGTAGGGGTCACCGATGCAGTGGTGGATGACCCATCAATCACAGTACAAGCCAGGTTGCACCACAACAACATCAACCATCTCCTGTTACCATCAACATCTAGGCAAACCCTGTTGACTATCCAAAGGGAACGCAATATGGAGTATTGGTCCAGCCTTAAACTCCAGGGAAAACTAGCCAAACTCACCTGTGCAGACCACTCAACATCACATGCCATATTCAGCAATGCCACCATCAGTGATGAGATTCTAATTTTCTGTATAAAGGCACGCCTACAGGTTCTCCCCACAAAATACAACCTCTCCCTCTGGTTTCCATCTATTCATTCCCCCTTATGCATGTTACATGACCCACCACAACATCTGGAGTCTGTAGCCCACATCATGAACAGTTGCCCTTCTTACAAAGGATTGTATACCGCCAGACATGACAGACTGGTGGACCTCATCGCTGCCCAAATCCCCTGTGCTCCTCAGGAACAACTTTATAAACATACCTCTGTCAAGCCCCACTGGTTTAACTCACCCACAGACTGCTTCTCAGGAATTCCCAACACACCGGACATCATTTGCATATCACAAGAGGAAAAAATAGTCAGACTCTTTGAAGTAGCCTGTGCCTTTGACCTGTTCATGGAGGAATCCTTCTGTACAAAAAAACTGAAATATCATCCTCTAACATCTGCCATTGAAAGCTGTGGCTATAAATGTGTACTCATTGTTCTTGTATTTGGCAGTCTAGGCCATGTGCATAGGCTGGTGGTCAGTGGACTTAACATCAGTGGACTAAGTAAAAGAAGGTCCAGACAGCTAGCTAAATACTGCTCAATATCAGCTGTGATAGGGAGCATGTTCATCTGGAAGAGAAGATGTTTCCTGTACCCTTAATGATGCTCCCATAGCAAGATGTTAATTGATCAAATAGTTGTTGGATTATTCATCACATTTGGTTCCTATTGATATTTAACTTGTAATGTGGAATCAAATAAAGTACACAAAATGTGTGTGTGTGTGTGTGTGTGTGTGTGTGTCTGTCTGTCTGTCTGTCTGTCTGTCTGTCTGTCTGTCTGTCTGTCTGTCTGTCTGTCTGTCTGTCTGTCGGTCAGTCTGTGTGTGAGTTTGTGTGTGTGTGTTTGTGTGTGTAAGCTACCGCAGTAGTTCAGTCTATCTGCACATGATGTTCTGTCCCTCTTTGTGTGTGTGTCTGTGTGTGTGTGTTTGTGTGCGTCTGCGTCTGCGTCTGCAGGTGGGAGGTGTTGTGGTGTGTCCCATATGTCTGCTATGTTACTCCAATACACTCCCCCCTTTCCTTTCACTGCCAGGCAGGGAAGGCTACCCTCTCAGCCAATGACTGTGACATGATGATATACATTTTTGTATTATTATATATTCATAGCATTAAAAATGTATCTCCTTTGCCCTTGAAAAAGTAATGGCCCCACCTCGGCCCCCCTGGTAATTTTGGTCCAGAATCGCCCCGCGTTCACAACCAGGGAGCCTGGGAGCTGGAACTGCTGCCATCCTGCCCCGAACAGGAGACCATGTGCAGCAGGGCAGATGTGCAGCCAGCCCTTTGTCTCTGTGCTGGTTTTATGGTGTCATTTTGGCCCCAGGTCCCATCGATGGCACTGCCAGACAGGCCTTAGCAATCTTGCATCCCTCCTCACCCCCATCACCATCAGGGCCCCATGCAGGGTCGCTGACAGCTTTGTAGGCCCAGGACAAAGTCATCTGAAAGGGTCCCCTACCCAATACATACAATGTAATGAGGACTCAATTATGGGCCCAACCACACACCTGTATAGGTATGTGTGTCCAACACTCGCGCACCCACCAATCGCATCCACCCTCTTTGAGCGAAGTGGCGTCGGAAATAAGCACATCTGTAAGAATTGCGACGAGGAAGTGCCTTGCCAATCAGCAAAGCTAATCAGCCAAATCCTGACCCCTTGGTTAGCGACAGAGGGCCAGGGCCCCATGCTCAAAGCCATGTAGCCAGAGAGCCAGTTATCCTGCCCAGAGCAGCAGCTGTGCATGCAGCCGATTGTCCATCTGCTGGTTTTATGGTGTGGTTTTGGCCCCGTGGTCTCCTCAGTGGCACGGCCCCCTTTGTGGATTTACGGCGCTACTCTACACTGCTGGCTCAGGAACGCTTGATCTATGGGAGCCAGGAGAAACCTCTGGGCACTTTTTATGTCTGCAAAGGTGAGGTAATGACTCTCAAGGCCTTTGTAGAGGGCCAGAGGTGGGGCTTGGAAGACCAAAAGAGTGGTAGGTTTGAAAAGAGAGAGAGAGAGAGAGAGAGAGAGAGAGAGATGGGGAAGAGAGAATGACAGGCTGCACGGTGAGAAGCAATGGGAGTGAAAGAGACAGAGAAATAGTGAAAGAGAATGAGAGAGATGGTCACATGGTTGTATTATATGAACTATGATAGTTCCCCAGTGTCTCCAGCCATATCAGGTACTGTAGGCTTGTTAACTTGCTGTGTGCTCTCAGCCATGTAATCGTGTTGACTGTGTCAGCTGTTGGTCCATAATGGCATGTGTGATTATGCCTCCAGGATGCACTTATTGGCTATGTATGTTGCTTGGTGTCACACTCTCAAAAGGGGGGGGGGCTTCTCTCTCTCTCTCTCTCTCTCTCTCTCTCTCTCTCTCTCTCTCTCCCCCTCTCTCTCTCTCTGTCTCTCTCTCTCTCTCTCTCTCTCTCTCATTCATTCCTCATCAGGTACCTCCATTGGTGAGCCAGTGCTCTGGTGTTGCACGCTGAGCTGTAATCCAATCCAAGCTGTTTACCCCTTCTCAATTAATAATTGGTGACAATCCATCCTCTCAGTTTTATACTTCACTAATTGAATTCTGTTGAGCAAAAGCAATGATGTGTTGCAAGAAAATGAAAATGGGGTTGACTGGTTTTAAGAGGCAGATGTGCAATTTGTGAAGCCTCCCAGTCACTGACACCAACAGACACAGAAACAGATGCACGCACACACACACGCACGCACGCACGCACACACACACACACACACACACACACACACACACACACGCACGCACGCACACACACACACACACACACACACACACACACACAGTTCCTCGTTATCTTTTCTGCAAATAATCATAGAGAGCTATAAAGGCAGCCTGCAGATTAGAGCATGCAGGCCCCTTCTTCACTAATCTAATGCAAACCATTTTTTTTCTTTTTCTTTTTAAAAGTTTCATTTACATTTCGTTTATTTTTGTCCTTTGATATTTGCAGAATTTTGTGGACAATACAAATTAAGTTTACATTTGGTGTAAAATACGAAAGTGATGAATATCAGGATGTTTTAAGTGATGGATATAATTCAGGCCATGTGCTTTGATACCTTTTTTACGGTATAAGCTCAAACGTCTATGAAATTAAATCTGCTGTATCTTTGACCCATTTCTCATGGGATAAATAGCTGTCAGGTAAGGGATATCATGCATATATAAGGCATGTCACACGTCAGAAGAGTTACAGAATGAGTTTAAAATGGGAATACTGTAGAAATAAGACATCCCTTTCAGCACTACAGTGTGCTGCAGTCATTATTGTGCCATGAACAACGGTTTCTAGCTCAGCGTTTCAGAGGGGTTTTTTTTGCACAGAATTATACTTTTTGAGTTAGGCTGTTGGCCACAGTCCTTACATCCAGCAGGTCTGAATAACTGTAAGTACACTACCCCGGCTTAATGTCCACAAGTTACACTGAAGTATGACGTTAACTTGAAGTATGCTGAGAATCAGTATTTAGTATTACATCTTGTCGTAATTCACCGAAGAGTTTCCTATTATTTATTTATTACAGACTGTGACTTGTTTGATATATCTATTCATAAAGCCTCTTTTTTATGTTATTTTTCTTTCTTTTCTTCCATCTTTATTATCTATGGTAGTAAAAAAGAGAGAGAGGAACCTTGTCAATTCCACTCAAGCTCCTTTCTGCCTTCCCCGCCCTTATTCTTGACCTCACTGCTCTCTTCTCTTTCAGGTAAGGCATCTGACTTGGCTAATAGAAATGTGTGCGGTGTAGGCTTTGAAGTGCTGCTTTCCCCTTAATTGGATACTCAAACAAGGATTCAGATCTCTTGGACGTAGACAGAGTAAAGGGGGATGAGAGGAAGGCAGGTAGAGGTAGGAAATAGAGGGGATATTTTTCAGATCCTGATGTTTTTCTACCCTTAATTGGTCAACCACCTCTACTTTGGCTCATGGTGGGTTGATGTTAAAACGACAGGGCCCCAGGAGAGGAGAGGAGAGGATGGAAAGGATAAGAGAGGAGAGGAGTGGAAAGGAAAGGGGAGACTGCAGGAGGTAATTGGTGCCAAAGAGCCTAGGCGGCCATATTTCAAGAGTGTCTGGATATTGAGCTTGTTTTGGGAGCACTTCACCTTTTGGCACCTGGGAGAGAAAGAGAAATGTGCTGTGAAATATTATGTGCAGCGAGCATCCGCTAACGTGAGTCTGTGGCCTGATTGAGCACCTGGAGGAGGGGGAAGGGGGCTAAATGAATCTTGCCTTCCTAATGGAACCTTTCTAGATTTTGTTTCCTGTGATCAGACAATTAGGCCTATAGAAGACATTTCAGACAGCCTGAGAGGCTCTTTCCACCTGTGAAGATTGCCCATTGGTCTGTAACATACAGTAGGAAGTGCAAAGAGGGAAGAGAGTCCTTGTAATGAAACTATTATTAGATCTGTGGAACTGAGTGTTTGTCTCTATGTAATCTAATCAGTGTGATCTAATCAAGGAAAAAGGACACACTGTTCAGCAGACTAATTAAGACATTATGAAACTGTACAGGTTGTAGGCCTACTTTGATGATTCTGCAACAGAAGGCTCTGTCTCAACACATTCACACGCACAATCACAAGCCCACACACACACATGCAGACACATGCACGCAAGCACGCACGCACGCACGCACGCACACTTTCTCTCTCATGTGCATGCGTGCATGCAAATGTAAATGTAAATTCAGGCTTGTCAACGAGCACCACCATCGCTGCAGTTGTTGTTGCTGCCAGCTTTTGATTGACAGCTGGATAGAGGCCAGATCAGCCTGTCCAGCAGCATCTACACTTTGATTACCATCCAATCACATCATGGCTTAGGATGTCCACCACCTTTGATTACCATCCAATCACATCATGGCTTAGGCTGTCCACCTTTGATTTCCGTCCAATCACATTCTGGCTTAGAGTCTTCTCCCCAGTCATATCCTGGCTTAGGGTATCTGCCACAATCATATCCAGGCTGAGGAAATGTCAGTAGTAGGCATGGGTGTGTGTGTGTGTGTGTGTGTGTGTGTGTGTGTGTGTGTGTGTGTGTGTGTGTGTGTGTGTGTGTGTGTGTGTGTGTGTGTGTGTGTGTGTGTGTGTGTGTGTGTGTGTGTGTGCGCGCGCGTGTGTGTGTGCGTGTATGTGCGCGCGTGTGTGCATGCGTGCGTGTCAGCGTGCGCGTATGAGTGTGTACTTGTATGTGTGTGTGTGCATGTGCGTGCGCATGCGTGTGTACGTTTGTGTGTGTGTGTGTGTGTGTGTCTGGGATTTGTTTGTGTGTATGGGGGTGGGTTGGATCCAGTGAGAGGTTCTGCCTCCCTCAGTGCTCCTTGTCAGAAACAAATATGGAGTGTGTGTGTGTGTGTGTGTGTGTGTGTGTGTGTGTGTGTGTGTGTGTGTGTGTGTGTGTGTGTGTGTGTGTGTGTGTGTGTGTGTGTGAGAGAGAGAGAGAGAGAGAGAGAGAGAGAGAGAGAGAGAGACAGAGAGAGAGACAGAGAGAGAGACAGAGAGAGAGACAGAGAGAGAGAGAGAGAAAACGTACCTGACTGTGTCTAGGGGGAGGAGGGTTATATCAAGTTAGAGGCTCAGCCTCCCTCAGTGCACCTACAGTGTCAAAAACAAATATGCAGTGTAGCAAATGACTGATTATTATTCCAACACAAAGACACCTCGAACTGAGCAGTTGCTTGGCTTGCAAGACACAGCTCACCTCCGCTACCCGACTGCCGTAGCTCTTTGTCTGTAGAGGGATTTGAAATGAAAGACTACACAATACCGGGGATTTCTCTTGTTCCTGATGCAACCAATAAACATCATTGTGTATCAGTGCTTTCTTCCGATGGGAGATTTTGGGGATTTGGGCGTAGGCGGGTGTCTGGGACTGCAAGCAATCTTCTCTGGGGACACTGAGGTTACACAGAGAAACAATATCAAACACAACTATGTAACTATATAAAAATATAACTCCATGTTTGAGCTAGGCTGTGAGCTTGACATGATTTCATAGTCAATGTCTCTTTCGAGAGAAGCTACTAAACTAATGCTTGAGCTGGCCTAGCCCCAGGGCAGACTCTTGACATGATGTTTAGTTTAGTTTAGTTTAGTTTAGTTTAGTTTAGTTTAGTTTAGTTTAGTTTGTGTGTGTGTTTGTTTGTGTTTGTGTGTGTGTACTCTTTATTAGGCCTAATTAAAAAAAACAAAATTAGAAATAAATAAATAAATAACCCCTCTTTGCAACTGCACTTGTTGTTCCGTATATTTCCTGTGCACTTTGTATTTGCTTGTGATGTTGGCTTGATTATGTCCTCTTTTGAAAGGTTATAAAGCGTCTGCCAAATGCAATGTAATGTAATGTAATGTAAATGTCTCTTGTCCACACCCATGTGAAGGCCTTGCATGATACAGTATAGTATACATGTTTTTTTGTTGTTGTTGTTGATAAACATGGTATTGTGAGGAGGGGCAAGATACTGGCAGGCAGCCAACCATGTGAGCTATTTATTTGACTGACAGGGGTATTAAAAAATCAGAAGTTGAGTTGTGCGCAGCCAAGGTCGCGCAGCCAGGGGGAAACAAAAAATAAAAATAAAAGCCATGTATAGGCCACATGATTAGTTTAGTTTAGTTTAGTTTAGTTTATTTGATAGGGACAGATACATAACATGTAGGTTGCATAACAACCAAACAGCAAGCATCATAGCATTTAAAGCCAAAAGCTAATTTCCAATGCCCGTCCCTAGAAGGGCTTTTAAAACAATACAATAGCAGCAATAACAATAAAACAATATTACAGTGATTATTGTACGTGTATGCATGTGTGCAAAAGTGAGTGTTTTAAATATGAGCCACTGAAGTGCTTGGATGACATTTTGGCATGTAAGTATTTGCATGTATTTGTAGACTATGAATCCACATGATGTACTATCTGGTGGAAGACATACAGCATGCTGTAGTGTATTAGATACACTCTTTATATTGTATTTTGTTTTTCTATGACTCTGTCATTTTATGTTGGGGGTTTTATGCCTTTTATGTTTATTTACTGATTGTACATTTATGTTAACCTCTGACCCTGGTTTTCATTGGTGGGCTGCTTGATATATATATGAAAACGCGCGAGGGGGCGCGCTGATCAATGCAGAGACAAGAATGTGAAGACTCATCCTGTTCACCTCTCGAGCAATGTTACCGGGCTGGTAAATTAATAAAAGGAGAAAACATGATCCATTGTTTTTGGTATTTGCATACTTGTGTGTAGATACATGACAACTTTGGCGACGAGGATGGGATTGTTTTTCCCCTTTGTTATTTTTGTACCGCGGGTCGCTCCCGTTTTGACCCGGTGACGAGCTAACTTATGGAAGACACTAGCCGTGAAGAAGAAGAAGCTAGCAGCGCGGGCAATAGCAGCGACGAAGCTAGCACTACTGAGCAAAACACGAGCTCGGAAGCTAGCAGTGGCACAGAAGAACCAGGCGCCAGTCCCGAAAGTGCTAGCAACGAACAAAACCAAGAGACTGTGAGTGAAATACGGACATACGCCATGGCGCTGTACAGTAGTGACATTGGTCTACAATTTGACGAAACTGTGGAGAACTTCGAGAACTATGAAGAAAGGTTCCTGCAATTTTTGGCTGCAAACAATATCGAAGAAGCACGTAAGAAAGCCGTGTTCTTGTCAGTGGTAGGGCCAAAGACTTTTGCTTTGCTGAAAGACTTGATATCACCGAAACAGTTCAGTGAGGCCACGGTGACACTCAAGGTTTTGTTGGACTCACTTCGGGATTTTTACATGCCAAAGAAAAATGTACTGGCTGAGAGGTTCACGTTCAGAAGCCGTCGTCAGCAGACGGGTGAGAGTTTTTCTGACTACATGGCTAGCTTGAAGGGGTTAGCATCAACGTGCGATTTTGGCGCAAATCTAGAAGAGCAGCTGCGTGATCAGTTCGTGTGCGGCACGTCTAACAATGACCTTCGGCGAAAATTGCTGAATGCAGCCATGGGAGAGGTTGAGTTAAAGTGGGCGAAGTTGGTGGAAATCACCAACAATTTCGAGTGCACTACGGCTGGACTGGAAAGCATGCATAAGGGGCACGGCCAGACACCAATCCACCTGCGAGCTGATCACGTCGGGGCGAGAAAGCCACGAGAGACCAGCAGGACTACGCGGACCGTGGGGGAAAAGATCGACGACAGCAACCGGGACTGCTACCGATGCCTGGGAAAGGGCCATGGACCCGGGAGCTGCCGTTTCAAAGACTTCAGATGTCGCGGATGCGGCAAGAATGGTCATCTTGAACGCGCTTGTCGTAGCGGGCGCAACGACGCAGGCGGGGAGCAGCGAGACTGGCGACGTCCGCCTAGTGCAGCTGCTGCTGGGGCGCCTTCCGTCAGAAGCGCCCCTGGGGTCAAGTTCGTGGACCAAGGAGCCGACTACGAACCGCAGCCCGAGACGGAGCTGTCTGAACAACTTGACATGAGACTTTATACTGTAAAGACTGAATGTGAGTATGTGAAACCATACAAAGTGATGATTAAATGCAATGGGGGTATGACGTAAATGTAAGTAGATACTGGGGCAGCAATGTCAGTTATCTCAGAGAGTTTGTACAGAGCTAAACTACAAGGGGCCAAGTTACAGCCATGCAACATTACACTGCGAACATACACCGATGAACCGCTGATTTTATTGGGTAAAATCGTAGTGAATGTACAGTGTGGGAAGCAAGATGTGCAACTGCCGCTGTTAGTGTGTCGTGGAAAGGCACCCGCCCTTATGGGCCGCGATTGGATCCGAGTGCTAAATTTAGATTGGTCCAAAGTAAATCGCGTAGCCGTATCTGATCCCGTGGAGCAAGTGTGCTCCGAGCACAGAGCAGTGTTTGATGGTGAACTCGGGCGCGCCACCGGCGTTACTGCCACCTTACATGTGTCACCTGATGCGAGACCGAAGTTTTGCAAAGCAAGGAATGTGCCTTATGCACTGCGCGAGGCCGTAGATAAGAAGTTGATCGAACTCGAGCAGCAGGGAGTTATCTCCCCTGTGCAGCATAGCGAATGGGCAGCGCCGTTAGTGTGCATTCCCAAGAAGGATGGATCCGTGCGCATTTGCGGCGATTATAAAGTGACAATAAACCAGTGGCTCGACGTGGATCAATATCCACTTCCTAAAACGCAAGATTTGTTTTCCACCCTGGCAGGGGGAAAACACTTTACAAAACTTGATCTTACCCAAGCTTACACTCAGG
This sequence comes from Engraulis encrasicolus, assembly GCF_034702125.1. Taxonomy (NCBI): domain Eukaryota; kingdom Metazoa; phylum Chordata; class Actinopteri; order Clupeiformes; family Engraulidae; genus Engraulis; species Engraulis encrasicolus. The sequence goes on along the minus strand of NC_085869.1, from coordinate 5,008,198 downwards.
TGGAGATGGATGAGAAAAGTAAGCCTTTTCTCACCATAAATACTCCGCGGGGTCTGTATCTGTGCAACCGTTTACCATACGGCGTTGCGAGCGCACCGGCTATTTTCCAACGCACTATGGATGAAGTCTTACAAGGGCTTGATGGGGTAGTATGCTACCTAGACGACATTTTAATTACAGGAAAAGACACGCATTCTCATGTAACAAATTTGAAGTGCGTCTTGCAGAGGCTGGAAGACCGTGGGCTTAGGCTCAACAAAGAGAAATGCGCATTCTTTCAGAATAGCGTTACCTACCTCGGGCATGTAATCGATGCCGAGGGGGTGCGCCCGATTAAAGAGAAAACAGAGGCTATTGACAAGGCACCGGTGCCTAAAAATGTGTCCGAATTGAGGTCCTTCCTCGCCATGCTCAATTATTATGGCAAATTCATACCAAACCTGGCTAGTGAAATTAAACCAATGACTGAGTTGTTGCACAAAGATAAAGACTGGAATTGGTCTAAGAAATGTCAAGACGCGTTCGAACGCACAAAGGCTCAGCTTGGAGCTGCACCAGTGTTGACACACTACGATCCAAGTCTGCCTTTGATTTTAGCATGCGATGCTTCGCCCTATGGCATAGGTGCAGTTATTTCTCATGGGTTCCCAGGTGGCAGTGAAAAGCCCATAGCATATGCGTCGCGCACGCTCACTAAAACCGAAGTAAATTACTCTCAAATCGAGAAAGAGGCACTTAGCATCATATTTGGGGTGTCAAAGTTTAATGACTACTTGTATGGGAGAAAATTTACATTACTGACTGACCACAAGCCATTACTCAAAATACTAGGACCGAAGACCGGGGTGCCCGCACTGGCAGCCGCCAGGTTACAGAGGTGGTCATTGATTCTTGCGGCATATCAGTATGACATATGCTACAAGCCGTCTTCACAACATGCAAATGCTGACGCCTTTATCGCGTCTTCCGCTACCGAAAGCGGAGCCAGATTCAGAGTATAGCTCTGTGTTTAGGATTTCGTTTCTGGACAAAGTTCCCATTTCGGCACAAGAGATAGCCAGTAAAACAAAATCTGATGCGCTACTGCAGAGGGTAAAGCATTTCACATTAAATGGCTGGCCAAGGCGGTTAACTGAAGAGGAGTTGAGGCCTTATTTCAATAGAAATACTGAACTGACAGTGGAGTCTGACTGTGTGATGTGGGGTTTTCGTGTGGTCATACCTGAAGTGTTAAGGTCACAGCTATTATGCGAATTACATGAAAATCATCCAGGAATTGTCAAAATGAAAGCAGTGGCCCGTAGTCATTTTTGGTGGCCCAACTTAGATTCAGATATCGAATCGCTTGCAAGCAAGTGCCAGACATGCCTGTTTAACAGGAACAAACCTGCAACTGCTCCGGTTCATAACTGGAACTGGCCGAATCGACCTTGGCAACGGATACATACTGATTTTGCACAGAAAGGCAAACACAACTTCCTGGTAGTCACTGACTGCTATTCACGCTGGCCAGAAGTGGCCATTATGAGCAGCACAACCACTGAGAAGACCATAGAGGTTTTGAGGGGATATTTTGCAACTTGGGGTTTGCCGGATGAGCTGGTCTCCGATAACGGCCCGCAATATGTGTCTGCAGAATTTGAAACATTTCTTAAAAATAATGGGGTGAAGCACATCAGGAGTTCCCCTTACCATCCAGCATCTAATGGTGCTGCTGAGCGCTTAGTGCAAAATCTAAAAAGGGCTCTTGATAAGGGACAAAACAGTGGGATGTCATTGCAACACTGCATCCACAACTTTCTTTTCTGTTACAGAAGCACACCGCAGTCCACAACGGGGAAAACGCCTGCAGAGTTATTCCTGAGGCGCCAGTTCAAAACCAGATTATCACTCACAAAACCCAGTTTTGCGGACTCCATGCAACAGAGGCAGGAGGCTCAGCAGACCAAACAAGCTGATTCACACACACGTACAAGACACTTCCTTCCTCAGCAGAGGGTTTTGGTTCGAAACCACAGGGGAGGGGAAGGTGGGAAGTGGGTACCAGGGACTATTGTCAAGGCACTAGGTCCTGTTACTTACCTGGTGAAAGTGTATGGAAAAGTGTGTAAGAGACATGTTAACCAGATGATTGAAACTGCACTGGAGATGTGTAATGACAAAGTGGATCAATACAATGATTCAGAGGACTTTTCAGACCTGGAGACGGGTTCCAGGGTGCCACAGGCAGGCGTGGCTATGCCTGATAGCG
>NC_085869.1:4990947-5000947 GCF_034702125.1 Engraulis encrasicolus | reverse complement strand
TGTCATGCCTGATTAACCCATTGCTGCCTGATGTTGCGTTGCGCAACATTGGTCCTGGCACCTGGAGCTGCATTACGCAACATTCAGGCTCATGAGATTTGAGACAATTGTATTAAAAATATCTCTGTTTGTTTGAGATGAGTGAACACATTCTAATGAAAGATGGGGGTCTTAGTGTTTAATAGGCCTTCTTATTGCATATTTGTATGTGCTTCAGAAGCTGAGATATTTAGGTTTTTATAGGCATTCAGCACCCTTTTTTGCAGGTACCTTAGGCGTCAATGGGTTAATTTATCTTATACATTACTCAGAAGATTTATTCAACGCTTTATATTATCTGAATGTATGAAAATGTTTCAATTCATGTTGACTTTAACAATTTTCTAACTTGTTTTTTTGTCTATCAAGTTTTCATATTTGGCAAGTAAAACAAGGCCCTTGTGTTTGCCTATTGGGTCATATTTTGGAGTGCTGCATATGTATGGTATATGTTTGGCAAACTGGAGGATGCGAATGAGATTAATGTGTTTTCAAGCAGCAAAAAATGAGCCGTTATATCAGCTATTAACCCCTTAACATTCCTGGCGATTTGCCTGAAAAACGCCTGAAAAGGCGTACCCAAATTGAAATTGTAACTGTACCCCAGCCCTTTGTGCTATGGACAAAATAAGACCACTTTTGTAAAGCAGACATTCTCTAGTTTCTTTACATATAGTCAGATCCACTGTAAATTCTTCTGGTGAAATCTGTAGATTAAGTAATTATTGTAACTTTTGATAATTTTTGACCCTCGCCTAGAATAAATAAAATGTACAGTATATCACGAAAGTGAATACACCCCTCAGAGTTTTGCAGATTTTTTAGTATATCTTTTCATAGGAAAGCATTACAGAAATGTAACTTTGACACAATGATTAGTGACCTTTTAACAACATATTTAACCGCTTAAATTTCTTGTTCATTCAGAAAAAAATAAAATACAGCCATTAATGTTTGAACATGTACTCACAAAAGTGAGTACACCCCAGATTAAAATCCGGTAGAGAAGGGGCTATGTTGGCTCGAATCGTCTCGAAATGAAACGAAATGAAAAGGGATGACAAGGGAGGTCATCAGTGTGCGTTTCAATCTTTCTTTGCATTGAACTTTTAAATTTTGAGTCTGCATCTTGCTTAAATAGATTGGTGTGAGATTTGAATGCAATCCTATGGAGAATATCATGATCTGCTTCAGTAGTCACAGTGCATGTTGACATGCATGTTTCTTTTAGGTGTATTTCAGATTGCCAATGTTGACAGCATTCATGCATCCCCAAACCATGTCAGTCCCACTGCCATGCTTGGATAGTGAGAGGATACACCTTTTTTGTAAAACTCACTTGTTTACCACCACACATGCTTGACACCATTTAAAGCAAATTTGTTTATCTTGGTCTCAAGAGAGATGAACAGACCAAGGATATGGATCACTGGAACCATGTTGTGTGATCTGAAGAGACCAAGATAAACAAATTTACTTTAGATGGTGTCAAGCATGTGTGGTGGTAAACAAGTGAGTTTTACAAAAAAGGTGTATCCTCTCACTATCCAAGGTATCCATGGTTTGGGGATGCATGAATGCTGTCAACATTGGCAATCTGAAATACACCTAAAAGAAACATGCATGTCAACATGCACTGTGACTACTGAAGCAGATCATGATATTCTCCATAGGATTGCATTCAAATCTCACACCAATCTATTTAAGCCAGATGCAGACTCAACATTTAAAAGTTCAATGCAAAGAAAGGTTGAAACGCACACTGATGACCTCCCTTGTCATCCCTTTTCATTTCGAGATGATTCGAGCCAACATAGCCCCTTCTCTACCGGATTTTAATCTGGGGTGTACTCACTTTTGTGAGTACATGTTCAAACATTAATGGCTGTATTTTGTTTTTTTTCTGAGTGAACAAGAAATTTAAGCGGTTAAATATGTTGTTAAAAGGTCACTAATCATTGTGTCAAAGTTACATTTCTGTAATGCTTTCCTATGAAAAGATATACTCAAAAATCTGCAAAACTGTGAGGGGTGTATTCACTTTCGTGATATACTGTACATCTATGAAACATACCCTTTACTGTGAGGTAAGGGGTTACAGACAGAATGAAACAAAGGCAACAAGTCCTAAGAACTTACATTTCAAATTTCAAAACAAAATCTCAAAAGGTGGGCTCTCTACACCATTTTATATGTGGGTATGCCTAGGCGTTTTTGCAAGGTACCATTTGGAGTCTCCAAATGGACACTTTTGGAGACGTACAGGTATGTTGATGGAAAACATGCCATTACTTGTAAATGCAACATCACAGATACAAAAATTACATATCTTTGGAAAGGTTACACTTTAGAGGATTAGATTGTTCTGTTAGAATACTCTCAAAACCCTGATTTTCTGAAAATCCTGAATAAAAAGGCAAAGAAGGGGGAAAATACATTCAATATCGATTTTTGTAATATAGATATCTACACATTTCTGTCATTATTGTAAGTGAGTTTTATATGCATATAGTCCACGACAGGCTGACAGAAGTGTGTGTGTGTGTGTGTGTGTGGGGGGGGGGCGGCTGTCGGTGGTCGGGGCGCAGATCGGGGGGGTGGGGTGGGTTGCAAATCTGTGTATGTACTCTCAACTCTGATTACGCACTGCCAACGCACGCAACGCACACACACACACACACAACGCACGCGCACACACACACACACACACAAACACACACACACACACACACACACACACACACCACTTCTCTATGCACCTTCCCACACATAGTTTTTCCTTCTGTTACTCACTGTGGGATAGAAATCCTCCTGTCCTCCTCATCCTCATCCTCATCCTCATCCTCCTCTCCTCTCCTCTCCTCTCCTCTCCTGTTCGCATCTCCTCTCCTCTCCTCTCCTCTCCTCTGAAGGAGCACAAAACAGTCACTAGAGGCACAGTCCCAAGTTTGAAAACAACAGTTATGAGTGACCTGAATGTATACCTTGGCAAAAAAGGGGGGAAATACATACAATCTCGATGTTTGTACTTTAGATATACACATTTCTGTCATTATTGTAAGTGACTTTTATATGCATACAGTCAATGACAAGCTGACAGGTGTGTGTGTGTGTGTGTGTGTGTGTGTGTGTGTGTGTGTGTGTGTGTGTGTGTGTGTGTGTGTGTGTGTGTGTGTGTGTGTGTGTGTGTGTGTGTGTGTGTGTGTGTGTGTTTGCAGGGCGTAATCTGAATCGAGAGTAAATACAGATCTCCTCTGTCTGTCTGTCTGTCTCTCTCTCTCTCACACACACACACACACACACACACACACACACACACACACACACACACACACACACACACACACACACACACACACACACACACACACACACACACGGTCTATGCACCTTTCTACATATTGAAATTAGTCCTTGTTGCTCACTATGGAATAGAAATCCTCCTCTCATCCTCCTCCTCCGCCTCCACCTCCTCCTCTCCTCTCCTCTCTCATCCTCTCATCTCAAGGAGCACAATACATCTATGGACTTACTTCAGTAACTGCTACGTGAAAGTTTACAGCGGTGTTTCATTCCCTAGCGTCTTAGTTTCCCTAGCGCATACGTGCACAAATTAGTCACAGCAAGGGCTGTGTACAGTATGCTCTCGACGCAACACTAGACAGTTCTCTCACTCTCTGTTATTTTCCTGTCACGGAGCTGGTCACTATATCTCACCCCTTAACTTTCTCTTTCTCTCCCCACACCCTTGTTACGTTCATAACACTAAAGGCATAGTATACAAACACTCAACCAGCGAACGTGTAGTGCATCATGAAGGTTTATAGCATGGCGTTTTCATTCCCTAGCGTCCCAGTTTCGTGTAGCGCATATGCGCGCACAAACAGGTGCAAGAGCTGTGTACAGTATGCTCTCGATGCAACACGTCTCCACAGACAGAACTCTCACTATCTCCCTAGCTGTTCTTTTCCTGTCATCGGAGCTGGTCACCCTATATCTCACCCCCTTCCCTCGTTACGTTCATAACACTAAGCGCATACCGGTAGTCTAGTCAACTCTGATAGTTAGCCTCCATTACATGTACAAACAAACAAACAAACAAAGAAATCTACAATTTTATGTAAATACACTGATGAGGAACAATATGCCACCTTCAATAACGGAACCGTTGGGTTTTCAAATGTCTAAGAGCATCATGAACAGTTTACTGAAGACAGGATGGAAAACATACCCCCTTGCAGACTTTGTGAAATGGTCAACATCCGTCTTAGTTACAGGCAGCAGCAGTCATATATCCATCTGAATACCATCTGATTCATCACTGTCATGTCCAGTACATTCTTCCATTACATCCAGAAGGGCAAATCTTTATATCCCTTCGAGTTTAGATGTCGTTCTGCTCCAAAACACAAATACGGAACTATGCGCTTTCTGCGTTTAGCATGGTAGCTAAAACAACTGTGCGTAACAGCTGATGAGCGCAAAACTCGCGTCTCGGTTTACGCCCTGTTTTTTTAGTGACATTTCCAGTCAAAAACCCACACAATCTACATATCACTGAGTTCCTTAGATTCTTGACTACAACACTGATAGCTTCATTTATGTGATACTTCTAGAAAAATGTGAAAAACCAGGCTGCTAAGTGTAGGAAGTAAAGTTATGCATGGTCAGCACTGATTGGCTTTCAGGCCTATGAGTCATCACATACTTCACTGTCATTGGTCAAACGGTACTTGAATCTACAGAAGAAAAATGTGGTTGCACGCAGATATCAAGGAAGTGTGTGAACACAGATCCTTTCTGGTGGATTTTTGCTTCTCAACGGCAAAAAAAATGTCGCGTTTTTTCCATGTTGCAAGATGCAGCTGCCAATTCAAGCCTTTGATGGACATAAAGTGAGGATATTTACCAAAACTTTTGCACTGGGTGTGTTCTATGAAGACTAAGGAAGGGGCTGGTGGTTTGTTTGATTGACGTGGTCGATCTGATAACGCTACGAGGTCTTCAGCGGTAAGCGATTACATAATTTTATCGAATATGACTTTTCATAATTTCTTCATAAAACAGTGAAATGAATGCAGGGTGTGTGTTTGGGTCAAAAATGAGTCTTGTGGCTGGAAAGACGAAAGGGAAAGCTTTAATTTGGTATGATGGGTGACTATATTTCGTGCAATACACAAAATATGAAATATGAAATATGAAATATGATCATAAACGGGGGCGAGGGCGCCCCCTGGAACGTTAAGGAGTTAAACACACTTTTTGAAAATTGTTAAAATGTTATTATTACATGCCATGATCATCATCTCCAAAGGAGATAATAATAATCTATACGCCTATTTGCACCCGCGTTACTTATTTCCACAGCTGATAAACATACATATTGTAAGACAAAAATACCAACTTTCCTACTGAAATGGATACCGGTATCCACATTTCTTACGACTTGCGTCTCATCATTCTAGAGTCAACCAATCAGGTGTCCGTTCCATGCTGGCCGTGATAAATCCTTTGCACGGCAATCCAATCACAGCTGCCAAAAAAGTTTGATAAAACAACTGCTTCGAAGTAGAGTAGCAGAGTCCCNTTTTTCGAGTAGCCATCTCCCATGAAGTTAATAGTTCCCTGTCATCTTAGCATCCATTCGAGGCATATCTACAAAGCATTCATTGGATAGGACTAATCATGGATATTAACTTGGCCATTCTTGAGAACGTCCTTCAAGCCACAGGAAGGTGTAAGGTAGGAAATCTGACTTTCCCCTTATCTTATGGTGGTTCAGCAATGATGAAGGATAATATGGTCTGTCATCTGTGGTTTGTTTTGCGGTACTATTAGTAACTGTTTCTTCTTGTTAGCTGTGGCTGTTGTTAGCTCAGCTGTCCAAGCTATTCAGAACGAAAACAAATGAACAGATTTAGCATGCCCATTGGATGCTGCTGGTCAGGTATAGGATAAGATCGTTTGGGAGATAAAAAAGAATATTTTCATATGGGTTGGAACATTATCGTTAAGCTACTGAAACCTTGGTCCTGGTTCTGTAATAATTTAAGGCTGAATGCTGAATGCCAATGTTAGGAACAGTGGCATGTCAAGCGGGGAGCTAGCATGGCTAATTATTAGTCAAAACGAACAAACACCTAGGCTAAAATGTAGTCATTGCCAGATGGAGCGCTGGAAGTGATCTGGTGAATTATCTGAGTTTGCCATGTTGAGACAGTGGTGTACACTGTAGTACTACGTAGTTCTTTGCTGCTGGTTGTGCTAACCTGTCAAATATATGGAAAGATATGATGAGCACAGAAACCATTGATGTGTTCGCTATTTTCTCAAAGATGATGTGTGTGCACGTTCCTACTCTCGGCAAAATAGCGTTAAGTAGCCACATGAGTAGCCACGTTTGCAGAGTAGGGGATAGAAGAACAAATTGCAGCTTGTTACCTAGATAACCTGTCAAACATGTGGAAAGAAATAATAATGATGAGCACCCGCTCAGAAACCAATGAAGTGCACTACTATTTTCCCGAAATTGCCTTGCTACCCAAATCGTGTGAATAAGGTTACCAAATATTGCGCACGCTACAGATAAGCCTAGAATAGGAATGAATTGTTGCTGTAGGCTTGTTTATGTGATGCTGTAGGCAAATTCGGCTGACGAGGTGTGTGGGCTGGGCTACTATGATGAGGAGAAATCTCTCCTCCCTCTGTGTGACTTTGCGACATGTGAGGGCGCAGCAATCTTACCGTTTAAGAAAAAAAATGCACTGTAGGCCTGGGGGTAAAGCTATCAGTATTGGTATTCGGTGTCTGCAAGTAGCCTAAAGATAAAATTTGTTGGCTACTTGTTTGTCGGCAATTAAGTGGTAGTCTGGTGCACAAATAGCGCATAGGACTGTATGCTTGCCAACCTGCCAGTCCCTTGAAATACGGAATCGTTCAGTATTTACATGTTTTTCTTTTTAGGATGGCCAGACGTTTGTCTTTTCCCCACCCGTCTTTTCAGTGCCTCGTCCGGCGTCGGGCACAGCATTAAGCCGGACACCTGGTTGATTAAAATGCAGGAAATTGCATCTAAAAAACTATTTTTTTCTTGGGTGAGGACCCCCCGAAAAAAACCCAGTCAAAAAAATATCACTGTCACCTAGGGGTTGCCCACCCCAACTTCACTCCGGCCCATCCAAAAAATGCCTTCTGGATCCGGCACTGGCAGCAGGTGAAATATTCCTCATCTAAAGTCAACAGCAAGTTAAACAAGGGTGATCTTTTGACTGCATACTTGGTTCAAGAACATACAGTACAGAAGTTGTTTTTTTGGATAAAAATACCAAGTGAAACATCTGTCCATATTCTGCTTGTATAATCTACTCTACTGTACTTAACTTAAAAAACACACATAACTAACCCTTCTTTGCATTTGCACTTGTTGTTCTGTATATCTCCCGTGCACCTTGCTAGTGATGTTGGCTATGATTATGTCCTTGTTTGAAAGTTGCTTTGGTTATAAAGTGTCTACCAAATGCAATGTAATGTAACACTAATAATGTAATAATCTGCTCTGTGGTAGTAAAGGGACACTGGAGAGCTTTGGCCTCTCATCACAGTTCCCATGGCCAGACTTTCATGGCCAGACTTTCATAGTACCAACAGGGGTATTCTGATGAATCTGAGAATGACTTAAATACACACTGTGAATGTCTAGTGTCAAGGCCTATTCAAATACATTTATCTTTCTGTGTGTCTTGGGATACACACACTCTCTCTCTCTCTCTCTCTCTCTCTCTCTCTCTCTCGCTCGCTCGCTCGCTCGCACACACACACACACACACACACACACACACACACACACACACACACACACACACACACACACACACACACACACACACACACACACACACACACACACACACACAGAGGGGGGAGGATCAGGAGGAATTTCATCTTTCTGCGCTGCACGAAGGTAATGTAGGCTCCCGAGGCACTGTGGGAAGGTAATGCATGCCCCCTAGACCAGCCTCCCCTCCTCTCCCCTCCCCTCACTCTATCACCAGTGGCCCATAAATGGGATTGATTGGCCAGGGCCGGGGGGGTCAAGTGAACCAAACCTGAATGGGATCATTTTGTCATGTACACTGATTGATCTCCGAGAATGAATAAATTAGCTTGTGGTGTGTGTGTCGTATACGTGTGTGTGTGTGTGTGTGTGTGTGTGTGTGTGTGTGTGTGTGTGTGTGTGTGTGTGTGTGTGTGTGCGCATGTGTGTGTGCGTGTGTCTGTATGTGTGCGTGTGTGTTTATGAGAGTGTGTGTGTGTGTGTGTGAACTTGTTTGTGCCCTGTGTGTGTGTGTGTGTGTGTGTGTGTGTGTGTGTGTGTGTGTGTGTGTGTGTGTGTGTGTGTGTGTGTGTGTGTGTGTGTGTGTGTGTGTGTGTGTGTGCGTGTGTGTGTGTGTGTGTGTGTGTGTGTGTGTGTGTGTGTCTGTGTGTGAATTAGCTATTGCTCGCCTGCTGCAAGCTTTGCGTGTTCTCCCATTGGATCCCAGCAGGTCAGCAGCATAATGGCTGTGAAACGCTTCTCTGCCGCCCGCAGTTGTCATTAATGTAATGGGGATTTTGACGACAGTATTTATGTTGAAGGGTAGGGGGTCTCGGTGAATGTATCGAAGTTAAGTAAAGGGATAACTAACAGCACAATCGTTCACTCAATATTGCAAAGAAGAAAAAAAAAATCCTGGTGTTGTAGGTGGAATGGGTTTGAGAAGCGAAGCAGAAGCTTAGTATTGACGTGGTGCATTTATTCTGTCTATAAAATATGCTGCAGAGGGGTTTACATGCATGCCAATCAACAAAAATCCATCTATTGAGATAGGAACCTTTAGCCTGAAACAAAGTCAGTGCAGATCTACAGTGACTTTTCTCCCATAATGCAATATCATGGCAGTAGAGACATTCATAGTGATTAGGGATGGGATATTGGTATTGGTGTATCGGTATCAGGTTCAGATATCAACATAATTCAGAGATCGGATCGGATCGGAATTTTCCCAAAGTATCGGAACTTTCCTGATACTGACATTGAGCCTTTTTCAATGTTAATTTGAAATCATAACACTTGCATATTGGTTTTCAGGATGAGATTGCTACTTTTTTACTTGTTACTTTTTCTTGCTTCTTACCTGTTCTTCTGACTTCCTTTTCTAACCAAATAGTCTACTTGGGCCTACCTCAAGTTGAAACCCATGCATATGGTTTTGGTATAGGATCGGAGTACTATCCGTATCGACAGATATCCAAATTTAGATATCGGGATCGGATCGGAAGTGAAAAAATGTGTATCGGTGCATCCCTAATAGTGATCAAACAACCCACTCGAGTTGTAGGAGGATGGTGGGGATGAAAATGTTCTACAATGAAAATGTTCTAAAATCATCCCCCTCAATGAAAACAGGAACCCCTTCTTCACATATTGTGTTAAAGTTGCATTTTTAACAACTACATTTTCATTTATTTTTTTCTGAAGGAGAAACCCCCGAACCACCAATAATCAGAATCAATATCTGACCATCCCCCCCTGCTTTGATTACACAACTCCACCACTGATCCAACAATTGTACGTATTGTTCACCAGGTGGGTGGGTCTCCGGCTGACGCTTCACTACACACGTGCGTCACATCAGTGAAAGTGAAATTGAAGAGTACGTTACAATATGCAACCTTGCCGTCTCCACTTGTGCTTGTCTCCTCGTCCCGCCTCCTGGCCCGCCTCCTGGCCCCTCCTGGCCCGCCTCCTGGCCCGCCTCCTGGCCCGCCTCCTGGCCCCTCCTCCGTGGAGAAAACGATAAAGTTTCCCAGCCGTCAGCCTAGCCACATCAACTTTTGAGGGACTGTTTTTTCATTCACCATCCCAATTGCAAATGAGGAAAAGACTCTACAATTGAGCTTTTGCAAGATATTGAAATATAAT
>NC_085869.1:4980947-4985947 GCF_034702125.1 Engraulis encrasicolus | reverse complement strand
CAAACGCACACCATTCCAAATGAAGATTCTATGCGTTTCTGAGTCAGACGCAGCACATCTAAGTTGGTAATGAGAATATGTTGCAGTTGGGGTAGGGCGTCTGCAAAAAGAGCACATCTTTGCACTATCTGTGTTGGGGTATCAGTGTGATTGCAAAGACATTTCAAACCTACGGTGTTCATCGCCCCTCGCTGAGCTTTTGTTGCGAAAGTGTGAGTCTGGTAGCACGATGAAAGTCTGCCCAGTAGTGTTGCCGGGGTAACACACCATTTCCTCAACTTGTCAACTGAATGACACGGGGCAAATGTATTGTTTTGTAAAAATACAAAAGTGTTGTTTATTGTTCAGTTTATTGTTATTACAAAGTTTTTAAATAGCCCAAATTTGGTCAGCGATGAAGTGTAAAAGTTTTAGATAAGCAATAACCCACTGGAGTCTGTGTGTTTGTGCTCGATTTATAACAGGTAAAAGGAGGTGTGCGCTTTGCGTCGTGCCCCAGTCCCCGCCGTGCACAAGTCCACGGCCTCTCGTGGCTTATTGCTTAAACATGTACCAGCTAGCCCTGCTGCCAGACTATTTGTGCAACTGAAGAGTTCAGATGCAAAACCCCCTAAGTGCCATTTCAGAAAATAATCTTAATTCATTTTTATTTAATACAAAGCTATCAAAATTGCATATTTTTAAATGTTATTTATGTACTATAACTATTTATATGTATTATCAAGTACATGAATGTATACCAAACTAACAACAGGGTTCTCTAAAAATATAGAAGTGCAGATCTTCAGAAATGGAGTTAGGGGGTTTTGCATCTGAACTCTTCAACTGTTCCCAGACTATGTATGCAACTGTTCCATTATAGTAATTCTTCTGCTGGGACAACAATGAATAATGTAGAATGGGAGCACAGCAATGAGACATGCTGGTATGTATTTGGGTCAGTGGTTTATTAGTAACAAATGCCTCCATCTCTCAGAGGATCAACTACATGCCTGTTTTCCATAATAGTCTGCACCCCGCGTCCCAGGATCACAGGGAACAAATGTACAAATGTAAATGTTTTGTGTGTGTGTGTGTGTGCACCATGGTGCAACATGATGAACAACCAAACAATAAGGCCTTTTAAATATATTTTCCGAGAGGAATACATAGCGAGCATTCGAGCACTTGCAGTGTTCCATCCATCCCGTCCCACATCTCGCTCCACGGGGTGTCGCATCTCTGTGTGTCGCATCTCTGTGTGTAAAAACGGTTAATAACTTGGGAGCAAATGAACCTGCAGGAATATTTGTCTTAATGCTTTGGGAAGCCGCAGGGTTTGATAAATCACCCCGTTGCCTGAAGGTTAAGGCTTACAGTGATCAGCTGTCTGCTCCGCTCTGTGGAAAAAAAAACTCAACCTGAATACATAAGTTAATTTCCTGTAAAACAAATGCTTACAAGGTATAGCTGAACATATATTTGTACTATTACTGTACATACCATACACGATGATGCATTGAGCTCTAATAATCCACCCTCAAAGGCATTCATTCATCCTACAGCTTAGCAAACATTTACTTATCGCCCACACTCATTGCAGAGGCATATGCATGTGGTGTATGTGTGGTTGTATTCATAAATACCATATCCTTAAGCGTTAGTTTCACACCTCCAGTTATTCATTTCATTATTATCTTGTTGGTTGCGACATCATCCACTTATTTCCACTGTTATGTAATAAGCGACATCTTATGTACCTTTACATCGTCTTGTGATGTGTTATTTCATTATATGGTGCAGAACAACAGAGATGTCAGAGGGCATTCAAAAGGTGTTTGTCCACCAGTACAATGCCAATACAGCAAGTGCGGCAGATGGCTCAGAGGATACAGTTATTTGTCAGAGTCAGATCCTGACTGTAGGGCCAGACAGCAGGCTGCGAAGGTGTGGAAAGTGATGGAAGTAAATGGACTTTGTATGGAAGAGCAAACGGCAAAAGGGTCAAAAGCAGCAAAAGCGTTTCTAGCACAGAGGGCATCGGAAGTGTTAAAAGAGAAGTTGAACTTCAGCGGGAAATATGTAATGAGCCTGTAGGCAACAACAGGCTGCAGCCAATGGATGGTTTAATTTTTCTAAGCACTAAGCTTCCGTTGGTCGCTCTCCCTGATCGAACGCTTCAGGCGGAGTAGTTTGCAGCATTCGCCATCCTCCCTGATCTGTGCTTTCCAGGCATTTGTATATGCTTTGGCATCATTGCTGGTTTTTTATTTCTTCTTTTTCCTGCACATTTTATTTCTATGTATATGTTGTGTGTCTGCCTTTTGGGCCCTGAGCCTGTAATAAAGTATCTCTTCTCTTCTCTTCTCTTCTCTTCTCTTCTCTTCTCTTCTCTTCTCTTCTCTTCTCTTCTCTTCTCTTCTCTTCTCTTCTCTCCCCGATCTACTGACACACTAACTGTCAATTGCCAACCAAAAACAAATTCACAAAGACCAGGCAAAGTGTGTGTGTACTGTATGTGTATTTGTGTTATTACGTTAATTACCTTTTACTGTAGACTATTGTAACTAAAAATAAAAATAAAAAATAGCACATCACTGTAGCTAGAATGTGTGATCACGCTGTAAAGAGCCACTGTACGTTAAATTACATTTTACAAACATCTCAGTGATGGTTTTGGTAGTGTTGGTGTTCCCAAAACATTTTTTTCTGTAGATCTTGAATGTTTGGTCAAAATGCTAAAATGTGTTGACAATATTGGAATTTCTGCTTTTAAAATGGCTGCCAGCCAATGACTTAAATAGCCTATATATTTTTTAACTCTGATCTGACATCTGATGATGGCATGAGACTCATATTCAATGTCATATTCAAATGTACACCTTGTTTAGTCAAAAAGTAATTATGCTATATTGACCTGGTGGTGGCGACCATATTGGATGTTTCATGTTTGAAGTATTCCGGGACATTTTTAAGCTTGGTACATAGAGCAGATTTTGATTCAGAACCCTTGAATACCCCTGAAACACTTGTATACCAAAGATTAGCACAATTTGCCTTCAGGTTTTATTTTCGTGGGAAACTGACCCTGACCACAGATAATTCCCTGCATATTGTTGATTTTTTTTTTTTTTACCTTTTTATTTTCCCTCTATTTATCCCACAGGAGAAAAGCGTTTCCCACTCGCTTTCTGAAAAGATTACAGGCGAGTAATGAATATTCAGCTTATGTCTTAATGTGCTGATTATGTCTTTTAGCCCTCTAAAGCGTAACCTTTGTGATACGCTGATAGATCTTCCTTCCTTCCTCCTTGTGTGTTTAAACCCCCTGGTGCGTTAAGAAAGAGGTCAGTCCCGTCGCCCAAACACACTCTCCTTCCATCGCCACTGCCCTGATAGTAAATTACAGCCAAGCGGCAACAGGACAAAGGGAGCATCTAAAGGCTGTTTATTTATTTATTCTATACTTTTTTAGAGAAATAACGGCCATGTTTGATTTATTGGTGGTTTACGACTGCAACCCCCTGAGTTAAAATCTGCTAAAGCTAAAAATAAATCAGGCCCCAGCCCCAACACACACGCACACATGCACGCCCGGCCGCCTGCCCGCACGCCCGCACGCACTCGCACACACACACACACACACACACACACACACACACACACACACACACACACACACACACACACACACACACACACACACACACACACACACACGCACACACAGACACACACACACAAACAGCTAACAGAGCAGCTCATACGTTGTAACACTGAGCCCTGTGGGCCCTGCTGCTGCCGCGTCCACACTGGTAAATTAAGCTCTGACATGACTATTCACACACACACACACACACGCACACGCACACGCACACCAAGGTTATGGGTTTGTATCCCACAGGTGGAGGTACAATATGGAGCAGCATAATGACTCATGCTGTTAGACTTACAGTAGTGTGTGTGTGTGTGTGTGTGTGTGTGTGTGTGTGTGTGTGTGTGTGTGTGTGTGTGTGTGTGTGTGTGTGTGTGTGTGTGTGTGTGTGTGTGCGCGCGCGCACATGGATGTGCATGTGCATATGCATCTGTGTGGTTGTATGCTTGTGTCTAAGCTTGTGTTATGTATAAGTGTGTGTGTGTGTGTGTGTGTGTGTGTGTGTGTGTGTGTGTGTGTGTGTGTGTGTGTGTGTGTGTGTGTGTGTGTGTGTGTGTGTGTGTGTGTGTGTGTGTGTGTGTGTGTGTGTGTGTGTGTGTGTGTGTCTGTGTCTGTGTGTGCGCGCGCACATGGATGTGCATGTGCATATGCATCTGTGTGGTTGTATGCTTGTGTCTAAGCTTGTGTTATGTATAAGTGTGTGTGTGCGTGCGTACGTGCATGTATGTGCATCTGTGTGGTTGTATGCTTGTGTCTGGATGCCTATGCCTATGTATGTGTGGATGTGTTTGCACTGTCTCCACATAATCTTTATGTCTTCCTGTTTATTTATTTGTTTTTCTGTTTTGTTTACTCCCTTAGTGTATGACTGAACTTGACAGTTTGAGAGTTTTATTATGAGCCGTTATGAGCAAATGCATAATAGAAACGAGAGGCAATAGCCAGAGATGTCTGAAAGAGTTTTAAAGAACTCACGTGAGTCAGTGGGTATGATGATACCTGACAAACTCAAATTGCATACAGAAGTTACACCACAGTCTGGAGAATATTTATTCACTAGTCAAGTCAAGTCAAGTCAGCTTTTATTGTCTCTTTCATCATATGCACAAGACATAAAAGGAAAAATGAAATTACGTTTTCTCTCTATACCATGCCAGGACAAGACATATACAAAACTGACATTTTTCAGACTGACATAAAGTGCAGACAGGACAGGTACAGTGATGGACTGGTAACAATGGACAATAATAAATAATAAATACAGTACAAATGAACATTTAACATTTAACATTCAACATTTAAACTTAGGCCTATTTATTTATTCACTACATACTACACAATACATTATGCACTGCACACACTGTGG
>NC_085869.1:4938447-4973447 GCF_034702125.1 Engraulis encrasicolus | reverse complement strand
TCTTTTACTAATCTGGGGTCTGTTTCTCGAAAGCGTCTTTGCTATCGTCGTTAGCAAAGTCCTTCGTACAAGCGACTCAACTCTCTCTCTCGACAGCGACGCTCACCACTAAATCCAAGGGAACGGTAAAGCGGTCTTAAGACGGCAAATGCCCTGCTTCCTACCCTTACAGCTCCTCATCCTGCCCTAGCTAATATCTGCGCAGTGCATACCTTAAGGGACATTTCTCAGGTATTCACCAACATCTTCAAATCAACTGAAAGATCCAATTCAGGTCAGTATTTACAGTAGGTTACAGTCGTAGTAGTAAGTGAGTACATATCTCCCCTTACTAAAAAAATCTCTGCCATAATGCCTGTGTGCTGCATACCTAAAAGGGAATTTCTCAGGTATTCACCAACATCTTAAAATCAACTGAAAGATCCATTTCAGGTCAGTGTTTGCAGTAGATCATAGTGATAAGTGCAGGAGTGAAAGTAGTTTTCATTTCTTACCGGTGCTACAACCCACAAACAAACAACAAAACAAAAAAAACATGTGCACTACAGATCTCTATTGCTGCAAGACTATTTCGAGTGTCTCTTCAGAGGAGGAACCTCTTCATAGGTCATAGGAGGACTCAAATGGCATAGCGTGGATGTGTGTGTTTTAAATAGTAGACCTTACTTTTTTTCAAATGTGGACCTTTGGGCAGCAATAAACCTATTCTTCTTACCGTTACTGCGCACCAGCTGTAAAGTTTATACCGGTGCTACGCACCTGTGCCCACCCGTCTACTTCCACCCCTGGATAAGTGAGTATGGTCATTGGCATGCAGGTAACAGTAAGCTTATAATAGGAGATCTTTCTGATCTCTATCTCTGGACTCTTCCAACATCAGCTGACCTTGAAGAGTTAATTGGGGTCAGAAGTTCAGTACAGGTCAGTAGTTAGCACACTCGGTAGGTCTAAAGTCAGCATGTTAGCGTCCGTCACGATTTTGTCACACACGCACACGCACACACACACACAGCTGTATTGAAGTGATTGAAGGTCATTAGTTGGAAGGCGGTCTCATTACTGCCCAGTGCTGCTGTGAGGGCGGGGAGCATACGGCAGGCAAAGAACTGCATGGTAAGACATCTAGAGGTGTGTGTGCGTGTGTGTGTGTGTAGTGTGTGTGTGTGTGTTGTGATGTGGAGCAGAAGGCGTTCAGCTCTGGTGCAGCGTTAATTAACACCAGCGAAGAGCTTTCACACTCGGCTTAATGACGGCAGTACGGTTGTCACCCACACAGCTTAATAATCACACACACACACACACACACACACACACACACATACACACACACACACACACACACACACACACACACACACACACACACACACACACACACACACACACACACACACACACACAGAGTCAGGCATTAAGATTCACAACATAAATATTCGTAGCACAAAGTTGGTGCCACCACAGTACATCACAGCATGTCAATACTTCTGAGCCGTTTTCCTGTGGCTTTCTCTCTCTCGCGCGCACGCACACGAATATGCACACACACCACACACACACCCCCTTGCAGGCAGACGAATTCAGGGCTTTGCGACACAAACTGCATCACTGAGAGTCTTTTGTCTGGCACTCTACATCTCATTTGTTTCACTTATTCTGGAGGGTTTCAGCCCAAGCTGTTAACAGGTACAGCCGGAATAGGATGCCCTCGCCTATGAATACATTACATTGCCTTCTGTACGCTTATTTATTTTCTTCCACACAAAGTTGTGTGTTGTTATGTAGAAAAACATGCATGTGTGCAAGTGAAAACACACACACACTCACACGTACACACATCATAGATACACACACACACACACACTATATTTTATTAAGTTTACCTAATGACAGAGAGAGAGAGAGAGAGAGAGAGAGAGAGAGAGAGAGAGAGAGAGAGAGAGAGAGAGAGATATCATGGTCTGTTTTATGTATTGTTCTTTCATCTGATTATCCTCCATAATAAACAGATCAGTTTGTCTACTGTAGGAGAGGAGACAGGCCATATTCTCCAGTTTCAGGCCAAGGCTTTGTAAACTCTTGAAATTAACCAATTTAAGGTTTGTAGGCTACAAAAGCAAACCTTTTTTTTGCTTACAAAAACTAAATTTCCCCCAAAGGTTAGTTCCAATACCTTTGAGATTATACATTATATATTATATCGACAAACACAGAGAAGGAGCCCTTTTGGCTTCAGCAGCAAACGGTCTTTGTAGTAGACATGGGATATTTCTGATGCTGCAAATTCACACTCGTCGACATTAATGGTCGAGGTGAGAGAAATTCAGAGTGAGAACGAATGCGAGAGCGAATGTTGTTTGGTTTTTTGATCAGTTCTCCACCCTGTCTTAAGAAGTTAGTTGAGCAATCTCTCCGAAGCCCCTTGTCACTAAAGAGATCAATTGGAGCTCTTCTCCTTCCCACTGAGTCTATTCTCTGGCTCTTCCTAGGCCTGTGTGCCTACATGGCTCTTTATCTTATTGGTGCAGGCTTATGTCTGGACACCTATAGCCCTGAACACAGTACTGCTGAATAAATGACAGCACTGGTGCAACCACAGACCTGTATTAACCTAGACTGGCAATGCCCCTCGAAATTTTCGGATTTCTCAGAGCCTCAGAATCGTAGTCCGCCATCTTGGTGGAGACTCCCGTAATTACGTAATGACGTCATACACCGATGGGTTTTTTTTTTTATTTTTTATTTTTTTGCAACACTGGTTCACTAGTAAAGTTGGACCAGGCCATGTGTAACGTCTTTAGAACAATAGCTCTAGTATAAATTAATGTTCTAGAAAAGTCTCGCTCTCAAGTGGCTCGTTATTTTCACAGCTGCAATGTGCTGTGCCGTGTTGTTGCTAGGTTACCTTCAGCGTCCTTGGGGGGGGGGTATTAATAATATCACAGTTACCGGTAGCTTCACTGAAAACGTACGGCTTATTTAAGAAATATACATACCAATATACACAGTTGTCATTACATCTGAGTTAAGTACATAAAATAAGCTTTACACACGTAAGCATGGCCGATTCAGTGTCACAAATATCCACAAACCTGCATAAGCGGCAACGAAAACAGTCGGCTTCGGGGTTGCCAGATAACACTGATTATTTTCGTCCATTTTTACCCACAGACCGCCTTCCTCAACGGCCCCGATTGGGCGGGAAACCGCCCTCTCTTGCAAGACCGCCCAGCTTCAGGCTCTCTAATAAAACGTTTGGAGGTAGTGAGGGTTATTTCATTATTGGAGTGAGAATTTAGACGTTACGACTTGTCAAAATCTTACAAAAAATGATTGAAACCCACTTTGATAACGTTGTAATCACCGTTTGAAATCGTATGCATTCCTATGGCTCACAGCTGCGATAGTCTCCACTAGGCGGGGCTACGTCTGTGGGAGGAGCCCACAGGGCGCGAAAAAGGCAAAGATGGCTGCGCCCGGTCAATCCGAAAAGCTGCCACTGGCTAGAACCGCCCATTGCCAGTCTAGGTTAATACAGGTCTGTGGGTGCAACACATTCAAGGAAGTTACAACACACACACATTTAAGTAACACACACGCATATTCGCAAGCACACACACACACACACACACACACAGACACACACACTTCTATATCTAATATGAATATGAAAGCCCTTTGTCTCTCCTTCTGTATCAAGACGAGTGCTTCAGGCAGTTGGTAAATTACTTTTTTCACGAGGAACAGAGAGAGAGAGACAATAATATTTAATGGATTTCATTAGTTACGCGCTTCATATTTCACTTCTGAATAATCGCATTATTTTATGACACATTTTATAGTCAAATGTACGAGTGGATGTATTACTGCTGTTAAGATGAATTGAATTGAGAGAGAAAGAGAGAGCGAGAGAGAGAGCGAGAGAGAGAGAGAGAGACTCCCCTTTGCCTGTTAACGTGCAATCTATCACCCCAGAGAAAGGTTGTGGAATACAATTCATCTGTCTCTCACACACACACACACACACACACACACACACACACACACAAATTGATTGATAATCACATTCACATTCCTCAGTAATCCCGTCATGAGGAGTTTTAATGTCACACTAAACTCATCTCATTACCGTCTAACGTCTCCTAATCAATGGTAGTCAGGTGCGTATGCCATATACTTATGGGTGAGTAGGCCTACATTTATGGGTACATAAAACCTGGTTTTCCTTTCAGTCATGGGAGGTTGAGTTTATTGGCAGCAATAAACAAATGCAATCAAACCAAGTTACAGGTTATCTTAGAGTTTCAAATGAATAACATGCCACATGAGTGTAATTATCCAGTGTTATATGATGCACTTTGGTAGTGAGATCTGTGACACAGTTCCCTTCCTCATTCCCTGTCATCATTATACACAACATTGACAGTAGTAGTAGTAGTGTGTGCAACTGTATATAAACGTCATGTTTTCACCAGTATAGCACAAACATGGACAGTAAAGGTGAAAGTATGGTGGTCAGTGTGTGGCCCCTGTGCCTGAATTTGCCCACCTCTGTTTTAAAGTAATAATCAAAACATGTTAGCACTGTATGTACTGTCCATTAACATAGATGTTCTTTATCTCTTGCAGCACGTGACCCTGCTGAGGCCATCCAGCGCTAATGTTGTTTATATATAAACGTAGTTCTGGAGGAAGTCCGAGAGTGATTGACAGCTGTCATTACTTGCTCCCGCCTTCGCGCATATTTAAATCCCTCCTTCCCTCTCTCGCCTGTCATGCGCGAAGGCTTTCCGAATTGTATTGGACACGGCAGCGAGAGAAGCAGCATGGAACTCGAGCTCAATTATTGCACCATCAAACAACATCGAAGAATCTCGCTCCAGATGGCTTCTGGACCACAACCATTCAAGAAGACCGCCAGATTTTACTACCCAAGCCCTGCCAGTCTGGTCACCGCTCCTCTTGGCGTCCTCACACTCTTCTCCCGCTCCACCTCGAGGCCCTACTCACCACGGACTCCAGCCCCGGAAAGCGTCATCACGCGAGCCATGGCGCCATACCCGACCTTCGCAAAGCTTCAGACAATCGATGCCCTCTGATCGAGCCCAAGACATCCCGCCATTCAACCGACGCACGCCACGCACGCACGCCAAGCAATGCAACACTGCCTGGAAGCTGCAGCCGCACCCACCGCGCCACATACAGCACCCGCCACCTAAGCGTCCAACGCCTGCCTCACTAGCAGCAGACCCCGAGGCTCAGGCCTCCTCATACTTCGCTTCCATTAGCCGTCCAGCATTCACCTTGCTATTATCGACAGCCTCGACGACAGTAGCCTAAAGTAAAGCCGACAGTCCGCCGACTCATCCCTCCCCCCCGGTAGCCCCTACTTTTACAGGCTTAGATTTATTCTGGACTTAAATGTTACCGCTGCTACCTTCGGACCATAACCTAGCTGAAGCCACTTTAGTAACCGAGCTAAAGTCTCCAGTGCTTCCACGCTACAGTATTTGTTTAACAAGCCACGCAGAATTCAACATGCGTCAGATCGCAGGCGGCTCCGGTAGCGACCGCGTCGCTACTCCCCCTCATCCCTCCCTCCTCCACCTCCCCCGGCCGAGGCAGCCCTCGGTCGTCTCCCTCCGGTTGGCCCCGCGCCAACCGCTCCCTCCCCACCCAACTTTCCCTCAACCTCCCCGGAGTGCTCGTGCCGGATCTACGCGCGTCAGCAAGACACGACTCAGCAGCGGGTTATCTCCAGGCGGCTCCGCATCGACAGCTCGATGCATAGGAGTGCCCGTGCCTGGTGCCCGCATCCACCACCATTCATACCACAGGCAGTTTCGCATACAGCGCCACATGCGCACGGAGGCTACTCGAGCCGCCGCTCGGACCGAATATGACTTCACAGCTAGTCCTCACCAACCTCACCGCTATTGCGCTCGTAACGACTCGCCACCCCCAGACTACTCAATGCTGCAGTGGCTTACATTCTCAGTACCTAATTTGTTTCACCCCTTTTTGATATCGGCACGTTAAGGAGTCACATTACAGATTAAGCGGGTAAACGCTCGGCCGTTAACATATGTCTCACGTAATTCATAGGCTATTCGTAAGAGCCGTTGGTAGTCTGCGCATTATAGCATCACAGACACACCATGGTATTTAAAGCCTGACATTTTGTTTTGCCATGCAAACTGAGCTTAGGCTGTATCCGTCTTATATTCCGCGGTTCACATTCGTCACCCCACAGATATAGACATGTTGCGGAAGCACGTATGAACCCTTTTTGGGCCCTGCGCCACAGCTCAGGCCATTGTTTCCCAGACTGCGCCAAAGCGTATCCAAGCGCAACGGTTCCCCGCAGCGCCAAACCCGAACCACATAATTTTGCTATTCATACATTTACCCACCCACCCAAAACAGCCCAGCGCGCATAGGCGATTTATGACGGTAAATGGTTAAACATGCCTCAGAACACTCGCTGGATCATATTGCAACATCTCCCTGTACTCGCCTAGTTACCACGTGAACCCTTTAACGGGTTACCTCTTTAGATGCACAAATTATTTTATTGTATTGCATTTGGCAGACGCTTTATAACCAAATCGACTTTCAAAAGAGCATTCTTCATCCATTGATTCGGTAATTCATTCATTCTGAATTCTCTCCCTCAAAGAAACTCCTGGCGCAATTCAAAGAGGTTGCCGCATTCGCTTTTATTTAGAACAACATAGGATTGTCGTCTGTCTGCCCGGGCCAATTGCACAGCGTGTCTCCTGGTCACATCATAGGAAACAACGGTCGATTGTCTATCAGCCCTGCAATGCGCTCGCCCGGCGTTTGGCTCATTCACAACTCCTCAGGCGGATGTAGCTAATACCTGCCTTTCCGAGATTATCCTTGACCTCCTTTGCACCAGTTGGACAGCCACCGTTGCTGCGTCTATTTTCAGACGCTCTGTTCGCGCTTAAATTCATACAGTCGCTGCTTTATTTTCTGTTCGCCTCGTTATCGTGGCGTGCATCGGATTGCCATCCATTTGACAGGGCCACTAGCTCTTCTTTAGGTCACCTCGCTGGGAACCCTGCACGAATAATGTCGTTCCGTTTACGAAACGAAAGTTCGGGAGAAGCGTAATGAAATTTGACAGGTCTAAATGAACATCTGCTCTGTATTTCCTGCTCGTCTGTCATTTGTCCAGTTCCTTGCGCGCTAGTACAGGCACGCCTACCTATCAACCTGAATCTCATTCCCTCAATTATCAACGCTGTATTTATTCCCCACTCACCTGCTCCTAGTCAGAAACTCGCTTTCTCGCTCGCACCCTCCATCCACCCCTGTCGCCCCCCGTCTCATCTTCTCGACCGTTTTATCTGGGAGTCCGCCCTCGCACCTCCTCGGTTCCGTTCGCTCTCCCAATAACGGCCAGGGGGTGTCCGCTCAGACCTCGCACATATTTCGCGGGCGCGGGTATTGTCCGAGCTCTCAGTTGGAGCCCCACGCATCAGATTTGATCTATATCAGGTTTCGGGCTCGGCAGTAATTCAGTACCACGGCCAGCGACCTTACCCAACACGCTAATTTTGCTATTCGCTTTTAACTCATGTTCCTCGAAGTGCAGTGGTCCAGCGACCCCGTAAAGCACTTTTCACGACTTCTCGAGTGCAGTGGTCCAGCGACCCCGTTAAGCACTTTCATGATCGCTTCGCCGCGCAGATGATCACGAGAAGCCCATTCTCCAGCGAGAACGAAGATGTATGCATACATAGGCTACTGAATTCTAATTTCAGATAGCGCACTTATGAAGTCCATCACCCACCCAAGGCACTCGCCATCTGGTTTAGCTCAGTCACAACTCCTCATGATAACGTAACTATTACCTGAATTCTGAGATTATCAGTAGCCACCTCCGAATGGACAACCACTGTGCCAGCACCATGGACAGCGCTGTAACCACAGCTTCGCTGAATACACTGCACACACGCACGCCCAACTAGGCCTGTGTATCTGTCTTAAGCGTTTTCTTTTAGTAGCCTAACCCCGTATCCCTTTCCGACACTAGAATCGGCTCCATGTCCAGCGACATTGGCTGATGAGCCTCCCATCATTTTCAGACACCAGAGTCGGGTCCATGCCCAACGGCTGACGGCCCATTTCTGTTTTACTCCTCACCCTCGCTGATTTAGCATCAGATCTCGTTCACCTATCTGCTATTGTCTAACGGGTTCGCATACCCTCATAGATGTTTACCAGGGAAGCGGAAAGCCTTATAGGCCTACACACGTTCTCGCTACAGTCACTCATTCTTTTCCAAACCAGTTGGTTACGCTCCCATCGCTGGCGTGCAGCATAGGTTAATATCTCGTTCAGCCTGCCTTCGCGCTTACCACGTGACAGTGACAGACTCGCAGCCACCACAGCTACTATCTAACATGGTCAATCAGGGCAGCATTTAAAATGTCCCGCTGCTTTTCTGAGCGCTTGTGCGCCATGTGTGCGAACATCGCAAGTATAGGCTATTTGTCTCGGGCATTAGCGCTCACTCGCATTGGCCCGCATCGGATCGTCACCGTTTCACCACGCTGCGTTACGTAGCCTATTATCATTATTATTCTTGTAATTATTTGTTTTGGTTATTTAGGCCTATTTATTTTTAAGCTTGGCCCTCGGTCCTCTAGTCAGCTGCGCACTACTTCGCTTTTTGGGAGGTAAACGGACCTCGTCTTGAGTGCATCGTCTGGCATAGTTGGTTGGTCTCAGCATCTTTGGGGGGAAGCGGATCTCATCCCGCATGAGCTCCGTTTAAAGCATCCCAGGACCGAGGCCAGCTAACATGCCAAACGTGCATATACTATACGTAAACTGTACACCAAGCACTCAAGGACAAACTCGTGAACCAAAATGTTCTGTCATTGTACACCAAGAGGATGAAAATCAGTTCTGCCTGTACTAAGGCGCAGGTCAACCAATTGACCATCCGTTCCACTGCCAGCATCGCAGAACTGGCGGTGGCAGCACCGGAGTTATGGCATGAGATTAAAAAAAAAAAAACCTAAATTGCAAACTCACCGACATAGCTCGCCAGTGTAAGCGTGCCATTATGGATGAGGAAGGGATTAAGGAAAAGGTTGAGGCATTGAAAGCAGAGGGGAAGCTTATCCCATTCATTAAGAGGGCGTAGACCCTACGCATAGGGCCTAGACCCTACGCATAGGGCCTAAGCCTAGGCCCTCTTAGTTAATAGGATGTTCAGTCATAAAGAGGTGTGGGTTTTGACTCTTGCTTATGTTGGATGATTTTTTGTTGTTGTTTTTTTTGATGATTTTATGTTGGATGTTTTTTTTTCTCTCGGTTTGGCTTGGTTGTGGTGCAGTTGTTTCTTCACAATTGTTAAAGGGGTAATCCGATGTGAAATGGCTTAAATGGTGTTAAAACATGATGCTGCGGGCTAAGTTTGGGTGCTTACCTTAACTCCATCCGTGCCTTGCATTGAGAAATCCAGCGCTAGTTAGCCGATGCCAACATAATGCCGCGATCACACCGCCGGCGTTGAAAGAGCCACAACGCTGCTGACTCCTGCCTGGAAAGCACTGGCCAGGGACATTGAATGAGGCAAACGAATCAACCTGAAGCGTTCGGCCAGGAATCTCGACCAACCGAAGCTAGTGTTTAGAAAAATGTGAACATTCCATTTGCTGCCGCCCTGCTGTCGCCGAGCGCATTACATATTTTAATATGAAGTTCAACTTCTGCTGCCCTCGGCTTTTGACTGCACTTGGATATCAGCGGTTGCAAGACCCTGTAAGAATGGTGTTGTTTCTAAACAAACAGTGAACTACCAAAGTTCTCTATGCCTCGTTTTACATGTCAACAACCCAGCAACTCTACACAATGACGTTTTGGGCAACTTTGAGCTTCGTAAATGGGTGGAAAGTAGAGATTTATAACGATGGCTACTTTCATGCCCTGGGGAACCACGGCAAAAGCCTTATGTTAGCATCGGCTAACTAAAGCTAGATTTCTCATATAGTGATGACTGAGGAGGTACTGCATGTATGGACATCAAGTGATGACTGAGGAGGTACTGCATGTATGGACATCAAGTGATGACTGAGGAGGTACAGTATGTATGTGACCGATAGTGGCCGGTTCTCCCTTCGTGACCCCCCCCCCCTTCTGCGGCCGACAAAGCTTGAAATATGATTAAATGTAAATGTAAAATAAGCAATTAAAGAAAGAACATTCAACAAAATAATTGTCTGTTATAATATGATTTTAGCTGGGATTTAGCAGTAATTTAAAGTTGGCCTAATTGTTGTTTTGCAGTAGATTTGTGTCTATTATATTATGTTGAAAGAAGTATACTGCCTTACAAAGGCAAAGTGCAGTAACCAATTACCGTAGGTTCATTCTGAAAATGTGTTCATTCTGAAAATGATATTCATAACACCTCCTTTATCTTGTGACTAAGAGTTATGGTCAAAATGTGCCCTGTTTTACAAATATTGCTATGTCAAATTTGCAGTAACTACAATATCCAACCTACCAAGTCTTTGAAGGCATTTTTTTCCCCTCAGTTTCATTGTTGGCACTGCTGTTTACCTTTTGTAGGGCAGTTTAACCTAACGTCAGCCTAAGTAATTTCGGCAACTTTGGCAACATCACAGATATGTCAACATGCCCGTCACATGTTAGCCTGGGAAATCCTCAGCTTCCACAATCGTTTCGATCTGAAAGACAATCTCACTCGTGATTAGGATGGTAACCAGGCAAGACTAAGTTGTAATAAGTAATAGAATAGAATAGAAAGCCTTTATTGTCATTATACAAAGAATTCTGAGATTTGAGCTTCCCTGCAAGGTGCACAGTCGTTTATAGATGAACATTGTCCAGTAATTGTGAGTTCATTGTTGTAACAGCTTTTGGGAAGAAGCTAATAACACCTAGCGTGATAAAGGCATGTACATAAATGCCTGTGAAATCAATTTATTGCCTGGTCGTGGGAGATACAGTATGGGTCGTCCCATGCCTCACATATCCGGAGATATACAACAACAAGAATGGAACACATCCGTGAGAGTATCTGCATCAAATACGTGAAGCACGTGTCATATCAGGTGAGAAAACGGCATCCGGATTTGTCTCATGTCGAAACTGTCCCATTCCGAGATTCGGATATGCTCCGTATATGAAAATTGGCACCAGCGTATCCGGACCGTATCTATCAATACAACTCCGTATATTGTAAATATCCAGAAATATCTTCATACAAACATCCCCGGAAACAGAGCCTTTTTGCCCAGTAAATGTTAAGTAAGTGTTAAGTAATTTTCAATTTTGTTAAATTATTTTTTGTTAAATTATATTTTATGTTATATTGCACTATGGTTCACTTTTTTGTCCTTGAGGTTTGCAAGTAAATTGCACTAATACTGTTTGAAAGCTGCCTTGGTTCTATAGCTCAGTCGAATGTTTTTTGCACTAAGAAGTACATTTTAATTTTATACGAGGGATTCGAAAATTTCATTTGAGGAAGAAATGTATCTTCTTAATAGATAAGAATCATATATATTTTCATTTTGTTATACTTCCTGTGTTTTCTGTTTTGGACAATAAATGTCATTTTATATTGTTGAAAACATCTTGGTTGAAAGTATTTATTTGGCGCTATGTAATATGATAATGATAACCACTGTAAAACTGATATGTTGTAATTTATATACAAAAGTACCATATCGTGATATATACCGTGATATATACCGTGGTTCAAATTTTATCGAGGTATACATTTTAGGCCATACCGCCCACCCCTACTGTACGTGTACGTGTATGTGTTTGTACGTGTGTGTGGATTGTGAATTGTGTAGGTATTGACCTTGGCATGCCACCCAGTAGGCCTGACAGCTTTGAGATAACAACATACTTTCAGCTGAAATGCTGAGAGGAGAGTCATCAGGGCTGCTACAGCTCCAATAGGCCACTCTGTAATCCCCATCACTGCTGCTGATTGCTGCTGCTTCTGTGTGTGTGTGTGTGTGTACGTAAGTGCTGTTCCTTGCCACTGCTGCCAGGCTGATAGGCTTTCATTAGCGATCAGTCTGACTAGCGAGCGTTTAAAATGCCTCAGCCATTACAGCAGCCATTGTGCTACTGCCATTACCCCCAATACAAGGACCTGCAGGCCCAGAGCTGTGAGTGCTGCAGAGCCAATCATGGCAGCTATCATGGGGCCAAATGTGAAGTTGTCCACAACAGGAGGGGTCAGTGAGGGGAGCTGGAGCTGGGGCGGGAGGGAGCCTCTGATTCATTCAGCTTATACAATACAACACCAGTGCAATGCCATGGGGGATGATTATGGCACTTCATGTCAAGTCCTAAGTCTGAATAGGGCATTAGTTGTATGTGGAGGTACAAACGTGCTTGTCTGTGTGGGTGAGAGCAAGATTGGTATAGGGGGTGAGGGTGTTCTTCAATCAGTCCACACATGGACACACACACATTGAACTGGAACGAAAAAGGAACAAACCAATTAGACAAAAAATCTGGTTCAAAGCCCTGCTTTACACATCATGTAGTGTATGTGCGAATAATAGTCATACAATTTGGAGATATCTTGACAGAATGTGGGAATGAGAGTGATGAGTTTACATTGGTCGATTTCCTGTCGTCAGTGTATATAAAACCACATGACACTAAGGCTACGTGCCCACGACAGCGGTCTGAAGCATCAACAAAGTTGTCCATTTTATTTCTCCACAATATATTTCTCAGCAGTTTATCTGCATTCTCACAAGCGTTTGGGGGTGGAAATCTGCTTGCCCGTGGAAACATGGAAAACGTATAAAACTCGCAGTTTGCAGACGTAGATGCATGCCGCGGGCATGGGTGACAGCTACTACCACTAACACTTTACATTAACCTTCCGCTATAAATGGTTAACTAATAGTTTGTAGTGCATCTATAATACTATTATAAATACTTATTAAACAATAGTAAATCAATTGTGCTTTTCCACTGCCGTTTTTCTGGTAGGCCTACAGCTCGACACACCATGACTCGGCCACCGCTTTTTACTTTACGATTGAGCTGTGTCGTGCCTATTTGAAAAGCAAAAAGTGGGGGCCGAGTCGCGCTATGTCGAGCTGTAGGCCAACCAGAAAACCGACAGTGGAAAAGAGGCGTAAATGACTGTAGGTCAGGAGTCTCGTAATGCATCTCCTGCATCAAAGAGACTGGGTGCCTGCATGGCATGTAACATTATTGTGTAATGTGCGTTCCAATATGCGACCTTGCGTCCTCCACTTGTGCTTGTGGCCTCTCCCCGCCTCCTGGCCCCTCCTCCGTGGAGAAAACAATTAAGTTTCCCAGCTGTTAGTCAAGCCAAAACAATTTTTGGGGACTATTCTGCATTCACCATCTCAATTGCAAATGAGAAAATGACAATACAATTGAGCTTTTGCGAGATATTGAAATATAATGCTGTTGTCAGTGATGTCATCATGACATATTACTTCCTGGTACGACGCCACAACCACAAGTGGAGGACGCAAGGTCACATATTGGAACGCACCTTATGTTGTTCCCCAAAAGCAGGCTGTCAGATTTGGTGGTAGAACATTATATCAAAACCTCCAAGGGCATGTGCAGAAAAACACACTACTGCATTTTTAACTGTTCCAACGGTGACGACAGGTTGTAATGTTTTCAAGATCTCCACTCTGGAGGGCGTTTGCGTTTTGAACTCCAGAAAACGCAGTCGCCATGTGCAAGATATGCAGATCTGTCGAAATGTTCTATGTTTACCTATCGTTACCGTTGTCGTGGGCACTAAGCCTAAAATGCCAGTGGATAAAAAAGAGAAAGAATAAAAGTTTCTCTTTTTCCTGTTCTGTACAACTTTTTCCACTTCATGAGTGTGATGATGGTCTGCCTTTCCACCTGTTGTACTTTTCAGTTAGCGAAGCCCTCTCTCAACCTTTTCACAATCATCTCCACAGTGGAAGATGAAACCTGATCTGGAATTAAAACAAAGCACGTGTAGTCAAAACTTGCATGTCAGTTTTCTTCCTCTGTTCAGTTTCCAGTGTTGCCAGATTAGGCGGGTACCTGCCCAATTGGACTACTTGGGATAGCCGTCTGCGAGTAAAAACGGGAAAAATTGGCCATTTGGCATTTTTTTCTGCCATTTTAGGCCCATAGAAATCAATGTCAATTTTGAAAATTGGGCGGAATTTTTTTTTGAGAACCTTTTAGGCGGGATTTGGTCAGACACATCTGGCAACACTGTCAGTTTGCTGTGGGAGTTTTTCATCTTGTTGTTTGCAAGACGAGATTAACCTATAGTTTTAATAATTACCGAGAAGGTGCTTTGATGTCTGTGCAGCTGTAATTGCAGAGTGCAGATCACACGCTGGGCTCCATGCATGTTTAGCAGCACAATAATAAATACACAGAGAGAAATGATAGACACCAATGGCACAGTAATGAGACTGATGATATGCAATGTTTGTTTTCAGGATCTAAGCCCATTTTTTTTCTGAAAAAAAAAAAATCATTATTATTGATCTTGTTTAATTGAGCACAACAGACTCTTTCATGTTCAGCTGTATTGAACACGGTGTGACATGACTAGTGTAGCATAAAGTCCGGGTTAAAAACTGTACCAGATCTCTTCAGTTTCACTTTAGTCATCAGTTTAGTTGCAATTGCTTCTGATGCTTTGAGACATTGGGGGTTTAACATTTATCTTCATTAATGCTGCCAAACAAGTAAAATTGTTTCAATATAGTGCTTTTCAGAAGTAATCAATACTGTAATGGTGACAAATAAATGTGACACACACACACACACAGAGGATATTGCTTATCATGACTAATGGCATTCTGCTTGAAAGTGTACAGACAGTGTGTGCTCACTTCCTCTGCCAACATGTTTTGTCCATCTAAATGTTTGAACAGTGATATTCTGTGCTTAAGGCTGTTACTCTGACCTTGTATACTACAAACGCCCATGCATGACATTATTCCTTGTCCAGAA
This sequence comes from Engraulis encrasicolus, assembly GCF_034702125.1. Taxonomy (NCBI): domain Eukaryota; kingdom Metazoa; phylum Chordata; class Actinopteri; order Clupeiformes; family Engraulidae; genus Engraulis; species Engraulis encrasicolus. Next base: position 4,958,411 of record NC_085869.1, on the reverse strand, counting down.
ATCTAATTAAAAATACCATTACGGACACAATGCCCCCAATAACCTCCAAAATAAGTGGGACATTTGAGTACTTGCATGTCAGCACAATTGGCCTTGAAAACTTTGTTCTATTGTGCTACCTCATTGCCCTTTATTTTGCTCAGAGGCTTCAACCTCCAGCTTCTGTATGCTTATCCTCTACCCCAAAGACACCATTTAAAGACACCATTGGCTTCTCTGTTTGTTTGTTTTTGTTGTTCTTCTGAAGAAACAGAAACACTGTTGTGATTGGTGAGCTGAAGGGCCCAAAAGAAAGTAGTCAAGTGTCTACAGTCCACCAAACTATCCATCTCTCTATGTCTCTCTCATCCTCTCGTCCTGTCCATAAGTGCAGTGTGGTGAGGATATTATGCTCCTGTTGTGCTCGAGTCTGCAATTTCCCGCTCAGACAAAAAGACCAGACTGTGATGAATTGGGTTCGGTCTTAATTGCACAGTTTTCTCCAGGGCTGACAGACACTGACCAAGAAGAGAGAAAAGAGAAGGGAGGAAGAGATACAATTAAAGGATAGAGGGATGGGGTGGAAAGAGAACGAGTGAAAGAAGAGAGCAAAATAGATACTAACTTTTGGTTACGTATAGGGGTGTAAATAATCGAAATGTATGAATACATCGATCCTACGGCCGATGATTTAATTGTATTGTTTCGTATCGTGGGGAGTTCTTAAGTATCGAAAATAATTGAATCCCTGTTTTCAGAAATCGATAGGCCTACCGGATCTTATCGTCATGGAGGCTGTGATTTACACCCCTAGTCACGTACTTCTTCTTTCGAATCAGCTTCATAAGGTTTGGTGTTTCCCTAGACAGAGACACAAGACAGACGTGATGCTTTTGATGGCTGCAAATTTGTACACGCCCTTTGTTTCTCTTTCCCATTTTGAGATGCATGACCATCCCAGGTTAGCCTGGCGACGCCATCCATGTACTCCACCCAAAGATTTTGGCTCCGCACATCGTCTGGCAAAAGCATCGAGCTTGGTTCTCTCAGTGTTTCGTCAATCAGCAAACAGTTGAGAGTGGTGACGTAGAACTCACCCTTGAGCTCCGTTACTGATAGGTTAAGGTAACTATAATCACACTTTCGTTTTGTTATTTGTATGCTTTTGCGACGCTATAACGTAACAGGCATGCTAATAAAGCACAATATGGGTTTTAATTTGAGTTTGGAACTTCAATTAATTTAAATGATAGAGTAAGTTCAGACCATCTCCCATCGTCCACGGAGACGGATTCCTCATGGCTTTTGCCAGACTGATTGACGGAGTCAACAGTCGGCTATTCGCCCAGGCTAATCCCAGGCCCTGTCTGTTCCCCAATGACATGCACGGCCATCCTCAGTCCTGTCTGTTCCCCAATGACATATGCGGCCATCCTCAGTCCCGTCTGTTCCCCAATGACATGCGCGGCCATCCTCAGTCCAGTCTGTTCCGCTGCCCCCTTTGTTGGGCCTTTATCTTGGTCCTGCAGGGCAGCCTTTTGATGTAATGAGAATTGAAGTGACAGCGAAAATGAAAAGATTTATATCAGCCACCACTCACCAGCCATTGCCGAAATGAGAACACCACACCACACACCATGGTGGATGCACATACATACACACATAGGGACACTTCATGCACAACATAGGCTGCACAAACACACACACACTCCCCCCAAGTTCTGCGCTGGTGCACTAATTCCTTGATGTAATTACTTTAATTCACTTGAAAGACAAGACGGTCGATCGGAGGATTTGGTCCGCCGGCTAAGCTCATTGAACCAACCTGAGATATTTTTGCCCAGAGCGGCTTTTGCGCGCCTGCTTGCATGGTTACCAACACCACTCTCTGGAGACTTGAGGCCAAACGCAAGTGCGTCTTTGCAGCATATGTTTCATTGACCAGTTTACATAAACATGAGTTAATGACAGTGATTTATATATGCCATTATGGCTACACAGTATCCCACAGCACACATTGGTCAAAATGACAAAGCAAACACAACATAACCATTGCATGTTATTAAACCCACAAAGCTATGTGCAGGATAACAGCCATGCTAACAGCAATGTGTAGGGACAGCATCATGCCCAGGGTTTCAGAGTGGCAGGTAGGTGGCTGTCTCTTCTAGCCACTTTCAAGGCATCACTAGTAGGGTACAGGTTGAATACCTACCGTAGGGGGATAATAGAGTTGACTTAGTGAGTTATTTAACTTGGTGGGCTCATAACAGCTGTGTGGGGGGACAGTACAAAGCTCAAGGCACCAGAGAGACAGCTTGTGGATTGTGCAGGGTAACAGCCATGCTAACAGAAGTGTATGGGGACAGTACCAGTCATGGGTAAGCGGTTAGGCCGTCAGACTTGTAGCCCAAAGGTTGCCGGTTCGACTCTCGACCTACCAGGTTGGTGGGGGTAGTAACTACTCAGTGCTCTCCCCCCACCCTCCTCCATGACTGAGGTACCCTGAGCATGGTACCGTCCCGCTGCACTGCACCCTTGGGGTGCCATTGAGGGCTGCCCCCTTGCATGGCTGAGGCATAAATGCAATTTCGTTGTGTGCAGTGTTCACTTGTGTGATGTGGACTTCTGTGTCACAATTAGAGCTGATATAAAACCTGGACGATCCCGTTGGAGAGCCAGATCAAGACCTCATCCGGACAGACCGGATGGCTGTCGTGCATTGATCCGCCAAAGGCGAGTCAGACGGCATTTCATTAATATGTCAACAAAATGGCAGTTACAGCGGGAGAAATTGTGAAACCGGAATATATACTCTTTAGTTGACTACAACAGCCATTCTCTAATCTCTCTAGTATGCTGTTCAGTCACGAACACTCACTGAGTAAAACTGAACCAACTCCCACCTCGTCATTCATCGAGCCTGTTTGATCCGTCCTGCCTGTTGTGGCCAATTGAGTGCCGGATCCCCTTCCTATGTGTGTGCTTCTGACTCTGTTGAGGTCTACATCTAAATGTTAACAGTGCTCTGCCAACGCTTCTACATCTCAGTCTGTAGGCTACTCTTAGGGAAATTATAGTCTACGTGACTCTACTATCACTCACTGCGTTACAGCGTACAGACTTTAAAGCCACTGCTGTCACTCCCCTCGTCCGAGTCAGCAGCGGCGCCCTCGGCGACTCGGTGAGACGAATCCTGACTGAGTTGTTGGTAGCAGCGAATCCCCTACGGATTGGATCAACGTTTAAGTTTCATTTTTTCCCCACGAGTGTGCGAGTCGCAAGGCAACTCGGCAGCGGAAGCGATTGGTCATCTGCTGTTCGCCTCCTGTCTGTCCCTGCTTAACTAGACTTCTGCTCCCAAATATTTGACTTTTAGTCTTCTTAAATACAAACACACACATTATTTATTGCAAAATCAGGAACATGCCGTTTCACTGCTGCCAAAGGCTCTTCGAGTCGTGGTTGCACGTTTAGGTACTGTTTCCACGTAGCAGGATATTTTTTTAGAAGGGTAGTTTTTTCTCCTGTTTAGGTGTAAAAGCAACATGTGGATAAAAATAAATCCTCCATTGAAACAAATGCATTTCAGCCCCCGAAATGGATATTTTTTTCTCCGGCTTTTTTTATATCTGGATTTTAAATATCTGCTACGTGGAAATGGAAGGCCAAAACCAATGCAACCAGGAGAAAAAAATATCCAGCTACGTGGAAACAGGACCTTAGTGAGGAGACCCAGGTGGGTCGGATCGCAGCATGAGGGTAGGAACTGTGACGATTCATAAAGTGAGTTTTGTTGATCAAACTGTCTTACTCTTTCATTTATCAAGGTGAATTTATAAATGGGACAACAAAGGCGAGGCGCATAGCTACTTAACGGCAGAAACGTTTTAAAAAATACATTATTATTATTTATTTTTATTTATTTTAAATAAATGATCCGAGTGATCCGTCTAATCCGGAGACCCTCCTTGGAATGATCCAATCAATCCGGACGCCTCAAAGATTCGCACCTCTAGTCACAATGAAAAATGGGAGTTGGAGTTTCCCGATTGGTCTTTCACTTCACCATGCTCAGGATACCAGACTGGTAGTTGGTGGCCGTGACTGCTTTGAGTACACCAAGGGCGACCTGAGCGGCGGAAGTCATTATTTCCCTATGGAGGGAAGGCGAATAAAGGTACCAGAGCGAATTCGCCAGGAGCGAAGCTTCCGAGCGACCAGAGCGAATTTTGACGATTAAACTCAAGCTTATCTTAAAGTGGTGGTTCGCTATTTTAGACATTAGGCCCTGTTTGTGTGACTTCTGGGGTGAAGTAGAGATGTTCTCATCACAATTTTGACATTTGGTGCTGAACGGAGCATTTGGGTATCCAAGACTGCAGCCCCCCCACCTTTACATTGACTCCAATAGAGCACTCAAGCAATCTATTATAAAATGGCATTGTGTGGCTCTGTGAAGACAGAGACGTTATATGATTAGTTGAATGAAACATGTCAATGCCGGGTCCAGAGCGAATTCATGGCAAAACTTCTTCAACCACCCCAGCTACCTGGGTCGCGTAGGTAAAGCCTGGTATACAGTACGCCCTCTGTTTTCACCTACAGGCTGTTTGGGCTCATGATGGCCAGATGAGGTCCAGCTGGTCTGTTCAGTTGAATGAGGCTGGGTTAATTGGACTAATTACCTGCACCTTAATTGGTGCAGGTATATAAGGACGCCTCCCATGCTTCATTTCAGCTTTTGCGCCTCTCTCACATTTTGACCAGACACCACCTTTTGCACACACCACGGTACAGCAACATTTCATACTTAACTTATTTACATTCGACCCACACGCATCCACACATATCCCTGGACATTATTTTGACCCTATTTCTGTTATTTAAAATAAACATGAAAACTAACGGCCCAGGGGTCCGTATCTCGAAAGCGTCTTTGCTAACGACGTTAGCAAAGTCCTTCGTAAGAGCGACTCAACTCTCTCTCGACAGCAACGCTCACCACTAAATCCAACGGAACGGTAAGACGGTTAGCAACGACAAGAATCGAGAAACGGACCCCAGATCGGCACTAAAATGGTGGTATCGGTATCTGCGAGTACCAACAAATAGGGCACGATACAATTTACAGATGCTTGTATGTAGGGTGACCATATCCATTTTTACGACCAGTTTTACGACGTCTGTGTGTCCCAATTTTTGTGTTTCCTCCCGTCCTCGCCTTGTGCTTCTGGCCTTGAGAATGCGAAGCAACATCATAGGCACAAACTAGACTGACAGTCGGTCATGTTTCCGATATCTGCGGCGACAATACTACTTCAGATTTTACTCCAGACATCACACAGCAAATTAACTGTATTGCTGTAGCCTAATGTCGGGGAAATCTGTGTGCAATTTGTGTTAACTGCAGTTTATATACCAGTCTACGTGAGGCACATTAACTGACTGTATGAAAGTTATAGTCAAGTCGCCTAATTTCGTCCGTCCCCCAATTCCGCTTGCCTATTTATCAGTGATGGACAGTGATTGAAGTCAGGAATGGATATCGACTTGATACGGAGTGTGTATGCTTACAATTTGAAATGATGATGACATTTAAAACCGAGTCTAACGGCCATAAACATCATTGCATTGAAGGGTGTTGTAACGGCAGCATGAACGAGATGGAATTTTAATTTCACGACTACATTCTGGCTTCAAACTCGCCCTGGCCGCTTCCCCTTTTCACTTTAGGATCCATAATTATTCAACCGTTTCCACAGTAACGACCAAACTAATCACAGTTCCTGCATCTCTAAAGCCAGGACAACAAGTGTGAACAAAATTAGCACAACAGCATGTAGGAATATTAAACAGTAACGGAAATACCGTCTCTGATTAGGGATGTAAATAAAATCGAAATGTATCGGAAGTATCGGCCGGCGATTTAATCGAATCGCATCGTATCATGGGGCATTCTTAGCCCCTGTGCAATGCCCTAGCTCCATAACACAATAGTAGTGGAAAGGTAATTGGAAAAAATCGAATCGAACCGATTCGCATCTTAAGTATCGAAAAAAAAAACAGGTCCCTGATTTAAGAAATCGATACTGTATCGTATCGTCATGAAGGCTGTGATTTACACCCTTATCTCTGATAGTCTACAACGTTAAGTTATGGTGATGACTAATTTATTGGAGTGAGGAGGTAGGTGTAATGAAATGCGAACATCCTTGCCAAAACATAAAACTGTTGTTAGCAGCTGAGTTAGTCTGAGGTAAGATGGCAGCTCTGCACCCTGCCTTCAGCCTACTTTAGAATGCCGACTTGATTGTTTTCTCCACAGAGGTGGGGCGTCTACAAACTGCGACCATTTTCTCTGTTTTTGCAACCATTTGCTCAAAATAACAAGAGATGCAATGTTTCAAAGGGGCACTGTGTATAATTGTGGCCAGAGTGGGTATTGCAACTATGCTGATCATAGACACCATGCTGCCTATGGCCAAATTGTATCTACATTACATTACATTGCATTTAGCAGATGCTTTAAAACCAAAGCGACTTTCAAAAGAGGACATAATCAAGCCAACATCAGAAGCAAATACAAAGTGCACAGGAGATATACAGAACAACAAGTGCAGTTGCAAAGAGGGGTTAGTTTTTTTTAAAATATATATATATATAAAGAGTAAATAACGAGTACACGCAAACACAAACACACACTCACAAACATCATGTCAGGAGTCTGCCCTGGGGCAAGGCTAGTTCAAGCATTAGTCTAGTAGATTCTCGAAAAAGGAATGTCTTTAGTTGTTTCTTGAAAGCTGCAAGAGATGTGCTTAGTCTTGCTGCCTCTGGGAGACTGTTCCACCACTTGGGTACCACAACGGAGAACAATCTTGACTGGGAGTACCTAGAGCGACTGGATGGCAGAGCCAGACGGCTTGTGCTGGATGAGCGCAGTTCTCTTCCAGTAACATAAGGCGTTAGTAGGTCCTTCAGATAAGCTGGGGCCGTTCCTGTGATGGTTTTGTAGGCAAGGGTCAATGCCTTGTGCTTGATCCGGGCGGCGATCGGTAAGCAGTGCAACTCAATAAATAGAGGAGTAACATGGGTCCTTTTGGGTTGATTGAATATCAACCGTGCCACCGCATTCTGGATCATCTGCAGAGGCTTTAGCGCACAAGCAGGTAGACCTGTCATGAGTGAGTTGCAGTAGTCAACGCGGGACAGGACCGTGGCCTGGACCAGTCGTTGTGTAGAGCAGTGTTTCCCAACCTTTTCTGTCTCGCGTACCCCCTGAGCCTCTTAGTTGTGCCATGAGTACCCCCAAATTCATGTTCTTTCGCTTTCTCTGTCCCGATGTGACTGCTCCATTCATTTGTTACAATAATACACATTTTCCAAGTACCCCCTGCAGTGTGCTCGCGTACCCCTAGTGGTACACGTACCCCTGGTTGGGAAACACTGGTGTAGAATATTGTGTCAGCACAGGTCTGATATTCCGTACGTTGGATATCTGGATTCGACAGGTCCAGGTGACCGAGTTGATGTAGTTGGAGCAGGACAGCTCATCATCAATCATGACGCCAAGGTTTTTGGCGACTTTGTTTGGGGTCACAATGGTGGAGCCTATCTTGAGGTTGATGTTGTGACTGAGCGAGTCTTTAGCTGGGATCACCAGGAGCTCTGTCTTGGCCAGGTCAGCTGTAGGTGGTGGTCCTTCATCCATGTTGACAAATCGGTGAGGCAGGCAGAGATGCGTTCCGAAATTGTGGTGTCCTCTGGACGGAACGACAGGTACATCTGGGTGTCATCAGCATAGCAGTGGTAGGAGAACCCATGTGTTTGAATGACACGTCCCAGGGAGGAGGTGTATATTGCAAACAGAAGGGGTCCCAGCACTGATCCTTGGGGTACGCCTGTGGAGAGGGTGTGAGTCGTGGACAGCTTCCCTTGCCATGACACACTGAAGGTGCGTCCAGAGAGGTAGGAGTTCAACCATGAGTGGACAACGCCTGTGATTCCCATGGCTGTAAGTATCCTCAGGAGGATCTTGTGGTTGACTGTGTCAAAGGCTGCAGACAGGTCTAGTAGGATGAGGACCGAGGATAGTCCTTCCGTTCTTGCAGTCCTTAGAGCTTCAGTCACTGAGAGTAACGCAGTTTCAGTTGAATGTCCACTTCTGAAACCAGATTGTTTTGGGTCCAGTAATCCGTTCTGGTTTAGGAAGTTGGTGACCTGCTTTGCAACTGCCCTTTCTAGAGTCTTGGATAGGAAGGGAAGCAGTGAGACAGGTCTGTAGTTTTCGACATGAGCAGGGTTCAGTGTAGGCTTCTTCAGTAGTGGTGTCACCCTTGCTTGTTTGAAGGCGGAGGGGACAGTGCCGGAGGAGAGTGAGGAGTTCATGATGGATGTGATCGCTGGGACCACTGTTTGGGCAATGTCTTGAAGAAGGTTCGTGGGCACTGGGTCTAGTAGGCAGGTAGTGGGACGGCTTCTTGTGATGAGTTTGGAAACGTCTTCTTCAGAGAGCAGAGTGAATTCATGAAGTGTTGCAGGAGTCGCCGTGTTTTCCAGGGGGGTCTTCTGGGCGGGAGGGCGGCTCACAGAATTGCTTGCTAATATTTGCCGTCTTTTCCGTGAAGAAGGTGGCAAAGTTGTCCGGGTTAAGGTCTGTGGGCGCAGGAGGGGGGGGGGAGGGTTGAGCAGTGACTTGAATTTAGAAAACAACTTACGTGGGTCTGTAGTGTTGCTGATCTTGTCGTTGTAGTAGGTCGTCTTGGCAGCTGTTACAGAGGCTAGTAGAGACCTAAGTTTTTTCGAGGTCAGATGGGTTTTGCGCAATTTCCTTTCTGCCGCTCTGAGGGTGGTACGTAGAGCTCGGATGGTCTCTGTCAGCCATGGTCGCGGTTGTGAAGGTCTTGCAGGTTTAGTGACTAGTGGGCAGAGGTTGTCGAGGCAGGAGGTCAGTGTGGAGCTGAGCGAATCTGTAGCAGTGTCAACATCGAGTATCAATTCATTAATATTGCTATTGCTATTGCTAGACTTGTATAAAAAAATTGGACTTATTAAAAGCAGAGGAAGTGTAAAGAATGAATTACAAGGACAATGAATGGATTTTATACTTATGAGAAATGGACACCATGAAGATCACGTGTGTATTCATTGTCTCCCATCACAAGGGTCTTTCAAGGCAAATTCATTGAGATAGAGAGAGAATTGGGCATGTGAGGTGATGATGCTTACATCAGAAACTTACGTCAGAAACACTTTGTTCTACTTGTTAATTTCAGTGAGCGGAGTGGTTTCACCAGACAGGGGTGATATTTTGGCAGATGCCTCAAGCTACTTGCAATTGGTTTGAATGGAACTGATACGATTGGCTATGGGCTACGCATATGCCAAACAATAGATTCGTAACACTCAATAAATGGCAATGGGCACTAGTAAACCAGACCTTTCATACGAGAACTTGCATTGGAAGTCCTGTCAATCAGGCATTGTGTTTGTTGGTGTTTGTAGTTTGGTGCTTGAAAAAAGAATAATGTTAGGTTGTTCAGACGCGTGTTCTGACATGACTGACTGTATCTTTGTGCTTCTTGAGATGAGTGGGACCATCAGTTTTGTTGTGGACAATTCAGGTGGAAAGATAGACAACTGCTTGAATTGGTATTTTTTTTTGTTAAGAACATAGTAATATACAAGTCAATGCCAAGTTTTGATGCTCTCCTCAAGAACTTACAATGTAATGTAGATCGCCATGAAAGTAAAGACATTGAATGACAAGGTCGACCCAAATGTTTACCATATGGTGTGCATTTCAGTGTTTGCAATACTTACTTAATTGATCTAGCAAATGTCTGTTTTCCTCCTCCAGTTGCTGTTGATAGACCCCTGCGACAGCCCATAGTCATCCGTGAATTTAATGTATTATTTTTTTTGTCAGGACTGAAGTTCACCCTTTTCATGGCCCGAGAGGTGCCATCCCAGACATTTCTCCACACAGTATTAAATCGAACGGTGTCATCATGTTTTACATTAGCAGCCATTTGCGCCACTTTTTCTGTTGTGGTCATGTTTGAATCACTCCCACTTGTATCCAAAGTCCATAACTTCCAGGAGATAGTGATCTTCTGAGGGGTAGACTTCATCAAATAGCCCAAGATATTGCCTGTAGGATGTAATATTATTGCCAGATTCAAGAGTGGGTCCATTGAACACATCCATATTAATAGCAGAGAAGCTGTCATCTGGGATGGAAATGGGATTGTTGCAGATTTCATAGCACAAGATGACGTCATCCTCACAGGACATGGAAGGGACATCAACAGGCAAGAACTGGGCGTCAGAGGAAATGGCTTAAGAATCTTTAGGGTCACTATCAATGACAACACATTTGTCAGCGTCAGATATTTCGGCTCCATCAGAACATGAATGATCTTTTTCCTCACTCAAAATGAGTTTGTCAGGCCTGACATAAACAGACTTCTGGTGGGAACATTTTTTTTGTCTTCACGCAACCTCTGTGAGGGAGTCAAAGATGCAGGGATTAAAGTAAAAAAAAATCCTGAGCCTGAACTTTTTGGTGCGTCCACGCGACCCTATACGATACACGGTGAAACGAGAATTTCATTGCTTTTTAAGCTTAGTATTTACACTTAGGTTTATCTTATTTATCTTATTCTGATGTGGGTGCCATGTCAGGGTCAAAATGATGAATGACTTGAATGACTTTTGCAACTCGAATAGGGCCTACCAAGGAGACCAAAAGGGTGTCAATAGCGCTAATCATTATTACATAATGTACATACTTATTATGCATAATATTGTAGTTACATGGGCTATTTCATCACAAAAGCATGAGAAAAGTATGTGTAGAAGAATATGACCCACAAAGATTGAAATACCATGACATGTTAGATACATAACAGAGGTAAAAGCATAAGCTTTGGTTACTTAGGCCTAAGTGTTTAATCCTGCCGCTGCCTTAAAAGAAAAGAAAATGCAAATGCCTGGACATGGCTGAAAAGTAATGCAAAATACCTTTAGTTTTAACGAATTACAAATGCAACTTAATTCATTTATGTCATTTTGGTGGCTACTATGGACTAGATGTTGTCTGTGTCTGTAGATAAATGGGTTATAGGTTTCTCAGCTGTACAGTCAGTCTGAATAGAGCCTTGGATAGAGCTAGCTCTAGGTCAGAATTTGTGGTGCCTGCCTTGTAAATATTTTGGCTACTCTCCTATTGGGCTATTCTCAGAAAAAAGACTGCCTTGCTTCATCATCAAGCTCGAGTTGTTCTGTCCATCACCACGGAGCTGTGTTATTGTTAGCCTTCAATCAATGACTAGAATTCCACTGAAAACTAAAGCCCAGTAACAGATTGTTAAAAGCCATCAACAAGCCATTATGTGACATATTTTTAACAATCTCACAATCATCATGAAAACGGCACCTTGAGATGTGAATGTAGACTAAAAACGTGCCAATGACAGGAATTAAACACCCAACAACCAAACCTGTATGATACTGCTGCTAGTGGGGTGAAACTTGCTGCTGTCTGCATGCAGACTGCCATCTTGCTAGGCGCTATTTGAGTCACTTTTAAGTTGAACACAGCGCCAATGTCAATACTTTTGCATTGTTTTTTCCATCGGAGATAATATCACTTAATATGTAGGTGGTGTTTATAAGTACCGGTAACCCGACTCCTCTTAGCTAAAATATTAGCATAAAAGTTCGGTAGTTAGCGCGCTAACAAAACTCAGCATGAGTGTGGCATCTGCAACATGCTGAAGTGAAACTAAGCTTTTTTGTTAAATTCTAACGAATAACAAATTATTCTCTTACTGTTGGTGTTCTCACCACCAGTAGTTGTAGATTGAAGCACATCTTCCTATAACCTCTTCCAACAACCCCAGAAAGTAATCTAGTGATTGATTCATGAATCACGGTAATAGATATCCAGCCATTATTTTGAATGGAACTACCGGTAGCATAATGCAGTGTTTCTCAACAGGGGTGCCGGGGCACCCTGGGGTGCCGCGGAAATGTGGCTGATAAATAAATTATGTAATATAATACATATTTGTCTAAATTGATAAGGTAAGGGTAGTCAGTGGAATCTTTCATCTGCCATTTACGCACAATTATAAAATAAAGTAAATATAGGTTTGCCCCAGTCAGCTGTAACTTCGAACGTAGGTCGTGTGACGGCTCAAAATATGTTACTTTTCTAAGCTTGTGTGGTATCGGATGTGATGCCATTTTACGGCTTGTTGGTTGGGGGTGCCTTGAAATTTTTCATGAATTGAAAGGGTGCCTCGCCTAAAAAAAGGTTATAATGCACAGGCAGTGGTTGACATTAGGGGATGAGACACAGAAACGGTCCGCTCGCCCGCTCCACACTCCGGGAGATGCTGTGACAGCTCTGTGTTAAGTTCTAAGTTGGGTTCAGAAATTATGAAAACACAGAGGGATCGAACGTCTGTGGAAAAAACAGATCCTTGTGTGTTGTTGACAGCTAATTATTAGCACTGAGCGAAGCTCCATCAACACTGTATGCTTATTGACATTCTGAAGGCTATGTCCAAACACACAATGTCCAGTTTCATTTATGTTTTTGACAACAATGGCATCACCAATCCATAGCATGTAGTTTAGTTCTCTTTACACATATTTCTGCTCATAGAGCAGTAAACGGTGCAAGGTGCCTTGCCATGTAGAGCGAGTTGTTGACACTGCTCTGTGACCGGGCATGAGAGCGGCGAGTCGGCGACTGCTAGACCGGCTGTGGTGGTCCGACTCGAGCGAGATACTGAAGTAGCACGCTTTCCTAAGACCCGCCCCCTTCTTCTTCTGATTGGTTAACAATGTTAGTTTTAGTGCGCTACTTTGCTACCATTGGCTGACAAACGCAGGAGGGATTTCGGTTGTCTTTTTATTTATTTATTTACCGTCAATTTATTTCCGAGTATTTAAAAAATAAAAAAAACAACCCACGGTCAATCTCTGCAAGCCGGAAATCCGGCATGGGGCCGGAGAACTTTAATCCCTGAAGATGGCTCCACCCACAGACATCATATAGGAAGACTAGATACGTCATCGCTTATTTCAAGCACAGGTCGGTCATATTAGCGCAGCCTAAACTCTCCACAGAGCCTCCGTAACACCTGAAGTTAACTGAAGAATTGAGTCGTTGAGATGCTGAAATATGTATGCTGTTATTTCGCTGAAATATTGACACGTGTATATAAATAGTAGGGCTCCTTAAAACTTAAGTGCAGACTGAGGTAAAACGCACAGGAGAGTAATATGCTTCCCACTTATTTATTTGTCCAAAAATAGAGATGGACCAAGAGCAAATACACATTTTAATCGTTGTTGTGCATTACGTTGATGGAAGGGATCATATATTAATCGCATTTGCACCAAATTAAAGGCGACAGATGAGGTACTGGAAGAGATTACATCGCAACAATTTAATTCTAAGCGTCATGACTCATTTTGAACACAGGATGGAGCTGTCGAACCCAAAGCAGAATGTAGCACACACGGGACCGTTTAATTGTTATTTTACACAAAATATAAAAGAATACTTTGCGCATTTGTTTATGGGATCTATTTAATGACTTGAATAAGCCTACTTAACCATATTATACATGATTGTAGGCCCATGTACATTATAATGTAATATAATATAATATAACGTGAATATTAATCACTATGCAGTGTCAATACTTACGTTCGGAATTTTTTATACTGTATAACAAACCAAGCCTTTCAATTTGAAGGAATTATGGCCATCTGAAGACAATGAATCACCAAAAACTCACTGCAACTGGTTGAGCCAGCAGGCTGCGCTAACATGGCCGCCATGCGCGGATGTTCGTCATCTAGTCTTTTTATATGATGTCTGTGGCTCCACCAACTTATAGTGGCATGGCAACAAGATTTGCAACCTGCATCGCTCCACCTTTTGATTGAAGGCTGCGCTTACTGCCTGAATTACCTGATTGGAGTCCCAATCACAACCAAACTCCAGGCATTGTTGCCAATAGAAAATCAGTCGCTATTGGCTCGCTGAAAAGTCGCTAGATGACGTCATGACATATGACATCACAGCATCACGCACAGCGCACTGATCTACAGGAAAAAGTGCCCACATGCCTTCGGCCACAGTACAACCCGAAGAACAATCTCCAGCCCGGCCTCAAGCTGCCCCCCATTTTTTTTGGCTATGTCTTGTACATGGCCAATGTATTTCGATGCGTCCGAGTACATCGCATCCTTTGTGGATGGGTGTTGCAGATCCAGAAGGCCGATGACCCCACTCACGGGGTGGACTCGTTTGTGGGTATACCTCACATTCGGGGAGGGAGAATAACCCTGGATAAAATTCACCGTTGGCGGCAGTTCTTCACGCTGTTAGGGTTAGGTATGTATGTAATTGAAACAATCCGCCCTCCCGAAAAGCGAAACAGCTCTCACAGGAGTTAAAAGCAGAACGAGGAAGGATGCATTGCCACTAATTTGTGATCCTTAAGCTTCGGGATAGAATCATAAAGGTTTATTTGACTTAAACCAGAGACCTCATATGTTTGACTGTGATTCGAGTTCAAGTGGAGAGGAAAATGTGGAGGGTTGTTGGTTATTAACCTGTGCAGAGGGATCACTCAAATAGTGAAGATTAGTAGGTTGTTATGAGAAAGTTTTAAAATTGTGAGTCAACTAAAATAACCTATTCACGGTAGCTTTTAAAACTGTGGAATATTGTGACGTCTATCATCAGCAGTGCGTTTACTGCGTCATCGAGACCGTTTCGACCACTTAAGCACTGTACAGTCCTCAGCAGTAGAAGTCCGACCAGGGGTGATCACTCCCTAGCCGATGTCCCGCGTCCAATCACTAAAATGTCTAGGATTGCTGAGTCCGTAAGGATCTGCGATTTGAGGAAAGTGTAAAATGACTCTAAAAATAAAACAAAGTGTTGAGTAGAAGTAGGGAACCACCAGGGGGAAGGATGGCTTGATATTGGTAAACAAAGATATTGGTGTTATTATGTACTCAGTAGATTTTTAAGGTTGGGAAGAAGAATTTCTAGATATGAGTTGGCTATTCCAAAGGAATTGGTTCAGCTACCCTATCCAAGTGGAAAAAGCTTAAATTTGGGGAAAAAAGGAAAATATCCTTTTAATTCAAAATGTTGAAAGGGTCATAAAAGGGTTATCTAGTGCTACTGTAGGACAAGATCATTAAAATATTAGTTTGGTATCGGGAGAATAGGAGAATGGGGAGTTTTTAGAATGGTGCCTTCGGCGACATTTAGCATGCCATTCTAAAGGAACCCAATGTACTCCCCGAAGGTGTCGGTGAAGTGTTGTTCGCCAGGGGGAACGAACCGAAGAACAATCTCCAGCTGGCCCCCCATTTTTTTGGAATGGTGGGGCGGCGTCCGCGTCAATGTCTTATCCTGAGCGTATCGCTCGGCGCGTAATTCCAAGAGCAGTATAATGAAAAGGAAAAAAGGAGTCGCACACTGGAGCTGAATGCAGAATCAAAAAATGTTCCTGGGAACACTGATGATGGACTAGACCCGAAACGTTTGTCCCCTGTCTGTCGGTTTTATTTACTTTTTTCAGCTTTGTTTAATACATTTTTTGATTCTGCATTCAGCTCCAGTGTGCGACTCCTTTCCCCCATATTTTTGGCCATGTCTTGTACATGGCCAATGTATTTCGATGTGTCCGAGTACATCGCATCCTTTGTGGATGGGTGTTGCAGATCCAGAAGGCCGATGACCCCACTCACAGGATGGACCCGTTTGTGGGGCAGTGTTGCCAGATTGGGCGGGTGCCCGCCCAATTGGGCTACTTGGGATGAGCGTCGGTG
This sequence comes from Engraulis encrasicolus, assembly GCF_034702125.1. Taxonomy (NCBI): domain Eukaryota; kingdom Metazoa; phylum Chordata; class Actinopteri; order Clupeiformes; family Engraulidae; genus Engraulis; species Engraulis encrasicolus. Next base: position 4,942,553 of record NC_085869.1, on the reverse strand, counting down.
GGCAAAAATGGGAAAAATTGGCCATTTGGCGTTTTATTTTTAGCCGTTTTGGGCCCATAGAAGTCAATGTAATTTGTTGAATTTGGGCGGAATTTAGCGCATTTTGGCGGTTTTTGAGAACCTTTTGGGCAGGATTTGGTCAGACACATCTGGCAATACTGACCTCACATTCGGGGATGGAGAATAAACCTGGATAAAATTCACCGCTGGCGGCAGTTCTTCACGCTGTTAGGGTTAGGTCTAGGTTTAGGGTTAAGGTTAGGGACAATGTTGGAGGAAGGGAGACATGGCATGAAGCTGACACAACGACAGCGCTCCCCTCACGGTCCGTAATGCACGCTGCTCGGGTGGTCTCTCTCACCCTCTCTCGACGACAGCGCGCGTTGCCCAACTAAGAAAAATGAGGCTATATCGTAGCTGCACCACAAAGCATACAGTTGATTTTCCCCGAGACTGGGCTAGTATGTGTGTGCGTATATGCATGCATGTGCACACACATTTTCAGTATTTTCAGTGTTAGGTTGATGGCAGCACTGAAAAATCAGTAAGAAGCGAAACATAAACACATTGTGTGCATGTTATCACCATACGTAGGCCTACAGTATGCACACAAGTGCACACATCAAAAAACAATTGTTTTGCTCTATCTGACCATCTGCAGAAAGTTTCAACAAAAATGCTTCCTATTGGTTTTCGTCTCCGGTAGTATTGTAGTCATATTTATATTTTTTTGACGAAAATATAAATCAATATCGTTATATTTTTCGTACAAACGCATGCTGTTTTTTCGTCATCGTTTTATTGTCATCAGGGGAAAAACAATTGTTAACGATGATTATTCGTCACGAAATTAACACTGCCGGAAACCTGATATACTGTTTCAGAGGAATAGTGCCATTACAGTGATTTACCCAAGTGTCCTTAACAGCAGCATTGTGGCGTGATGCCTTTCATTTCCAGTATATTAATTCCTATTTAAGCTGTAGCATTTGTGAGTTAAGTTCTCCCAGGCCTCCCACAAAATAGCTCTGGAAATGAGCGACACGTTGATGAGGGAGTCAGACATTAGCATGAATCATCGCTCTCAACAACCTCATGCAACAATAATTAAAGACACAGTGGGATGATTAGCATTAGCTGTGCCATACCAAGACTCTCTTTTGAGACTTGACAAGCACTCTCATAAATGAATCAGAAATCTGTCTCTTAACAGTTCATCTATTTCATGAAAAACAATGCTACCAGATGGTATAATGAGTTGGTAAACCTCCCACCTGACACCCCAACATGCGGATACCATATGGACAATGTTGCCTGAAGCTCACGTGTTACAATTCCAGTCCATTTACATTGTACATTGACAAACGTGTACAAATCATTACATGACACGAGTCAGAGATACTGAGAAAAAAAGAGTAGATTGGATGAATTTGCTGCCTAAAATGTAAGGTAATTATGCATGTATGTAAAAGGCCATGTGTTGACTGCTTTTTGTTGACCCTCCTCAAAGATCAGACGGTCCATCTCAAGGAGCTATTCTTGTAAATAAATTGCAAACGATAAATATACTGTATATGGATGTTTGGAAGACTGAAAAAGCGGTAGTGAGCTCTAGCTAACTTTGAAGTGTCTAATTGTTTCTGGTAGGGGTCTACACCAAGCTGTGCAAGCATCTATGCATTAATGCAGGCCACACAATTACTTATTTGACTTTAGCCTGTGGAGCCTTTTAGAAGTAAGAGCAGCTTCCTATAGTGAAGAAGAAATTGCTAATTAAAGGTGAGCTTGGGTGACGTCCTGTCTGCTCCCTGTGGTTAGCTATTTCCTCAGAGTCACGGCCATGGCCTCACAACTTGTGCCCGAGAGTCCAACCACCTTCCTTTTTTTGTTCACTTATTCTCCTTTGAAAGTCTATTTCTCTGTGGCAGGATAATAATACTAACCTTCAAAATCCAACGCTATTCCAAGCGAGGGTCCAAAAACAACTGCCACCACTGACCATCGACGGTGATGCTGTGGAGAGAGTGAGCAGCACCAAGTTCCTTGGAGTGCACATCAGCGACGACCTCTCTTGGACCACCAACACTACATCACTGGCGAAGAAGGCCCATCAGCGTCTCTACTTCTTGCGCAAACTAAAGAAGGCAAGTGCTACACCCTCCATCATGACAACATTCTACAGAGGAACCATAGAGAGCGTCGTGTCCAGCTGCATCACAGTGTGGGGAGGAAGCTGCACGGAGAAAAACAGGAAGACACTCCAGCGTGTTGTGAACACAGCGAAGAAGATCATTGGAGTACCACTCCCCTCCCTGCAGGACATTTACACCGCACGCCTCACCCGAAAAGCACTGATGATCATCAAAGACACAAGCCACCCTGCACACAAACTGTTCAGCCTCCTGCCCTCTGGAAAGAGGTACAGGCGCCTCCGTTCCCGTACCACCAGGCTTGCAAGCAGCACGATGCATCAAGCAATCAAGATACTGAACACTCAACCCACTCTCCCTTCACTGTCAGCCTCTAGCCAGCCAGGCCACTGACAACGCTCCCCCTCCTCATCCCCACCACCATATCTGCGACTGAACATTCCACCTGCACTACTACATCTGTGACTGAACTTTCAACCTGCACTAACTCAAAACATGCACACACACACACACACACACACACACACACACACACACACACACACATACACACAAGCACACTGCACTTTCTGCACAAAACCCAAACATACACACACTGACACACAACTCATACTCACACACATACACACACACACACACACACACACATACACAGGTACACACACACAGACGCACACCGCACTTTCTACCTGCACTAAACACACACACACACACACACACACACACACACACACACACGCACACAAAACACATACAAACACACACACACACACACATACTGCTGCTGGTGTATTTAATAAAACCTTTTTTTAATTATTTATTTTCTTCAAATGCTACTATTACTATGTCAGAACGCTATAAAGGACTTTTAGAAAAAGCACAACAAAATACCTCCTCTTAATGTATGTTCTCTACAAGTCTCTGTTGTCCAGTCTTGCACTTTAAATGTCTGTATGAGCAATGTCTACGTCCATACTGTCTATGTCCATGTATGAGTACTGTCTATGTCTATACTGTCTATGTCCTTACCTAGATTAGTCTATGTCTGCATGGGAGAGCAAGAAACACAATTTCAAATTCTTTGTATGACCAGTGCATGTAAAGAAATTGACAATAAACTTGACTTGACTATTCAGCTTGGAAACAAGTCTGCAATCCACAAAGGCCTTTTCCATTAAGATTTGACAAAAAGACAGAAAAAAATCAATACTGAAGTTTCTGATTTATACGTGTCACGTTGGGAGGTCTGAGAGGTGTCTTGCTTTGAAGAATGCTCTCGCAGCGTTTGCTGAGCATGGACTAAAAGCATTCATCCATCATCTCTGTTATTTTTAGTCAAAATTGGCCTTGGATCGACAAAATTCAACAATGCTCTTTTTATTAATGCTTGGTAGATTACAATTGAACAGAATTTTACTACACCATTTACTGCAACATTTCCCACATGTAAACATGTTTTTAGTGTCTTCAGGAGAATGTATTTTCTATTTTAATTAACAGTGAGTTTATTCAAACTCATGTTTCCAGCATGAATACTGAAAGGCAGTGTATATATGAACTTGCCTGAAGGAATGGCCTTAATAGAAATGTTGATAATCCATTGATTGCCTTTGTCTGATTGATTGCCTGTGTCAGATTTGAAGATATCCCCTCTTGGAATGTGACAGTAAAATATGTCAGTGGAGGTTGAATCTCATGTGTTTTCAACGATCCTGTTATCCATGTGCTATCAGGCTGATGTTATCAAAGGAAGCCGCCATCTTGTACAAATGGACTGTGATTGTGATCTCAGCAGTGACAGGAGTGTGTTTGTCTCTGGGGCCACACAAAGACTGATTACTGTGCTGAAGTCAAGGACATGGTGACTTTGTACTGAGGACTCTTTCAAATTTAACTTCTACAGTTGACTTTTGTCATTTGTTCTCACATCGGGTTATAATGATCAGTTTGTAGAGT
>NC_085869.1:4888447-4933447 GCF_034702125.1 Engraulis encrasicolus | reverse complement strand
TGCTCATTATAATAGGGCCTGTGCTCAGGCAAGATGTTAATATGAATGGAGAGACACAATCATTACAATTCCTCTCAATGGAAAAAACATTGAACTGCGTTTAGTGTAGCGTTTGCCTCTCCCTCATCAAGGAACATGTGCTTAATATGATTACTGTATATTACCGTGGGATGAAATGCATTGACAAGGGTTTTCACTGCTTTTCCTGAAGAGTATTTAGCTTACATGCAAGTAACTGGATTCAAACCAGCAGCATCACAGTTACGTTGTCAGCCGAACCTGCAATTATTGACAGCACTGGATTACACATGAAAAAGAATGTGTTCTACATAATTCTGAATCTTAAATTATAAAAGTTTCCCATTATATTCAACGGACCACAAAAGGCTTGTTTGAACTTTTATCTGAATCATCTTCCTTCTGTAGAATGTAGATTATTGAAAAGGCATTTCCATTACCCTTTTATATAATTGAGATTGATGCACGTTTTAGAGAAGTATATTACAAATATCCCACTAATCCCCCTGTTGTTTGGTATGCTGTAAAGATACATGCATAATTGAAATAATCCTCTTGTACTGCATGTGCATGCATTTCCAACCCAAATACCTTTGGTATACCTTTATATGCCATACATACAGACAGGCCCACATACTGTCCCTTGTTCTGCATGCATTTCCAACCCATTTATATTAATACCTTTTCATGTCTTCCTCCAGATGGGCAAGGCACCTCAGGAGAGTCCTGAGTTGTGCTGAAGGGGTCTGACTCCTGCCCTCCCTTATCTGCTTTTCGATGCTGGAGGCCCCATAGTCACTGGACCGCCCCAGAGATTTATCACCATCAAAGGACCAGAGGAGGAGGAGGAGGAGGAGGAATGGTGGAGGAGGAGGAGGAGGAGGAGGTAGAGGAGGAGAGCGCAGGTGAAGAAAGTGGGGGACAGAAAGAGGATGGAGCAGACGAGCAGGTGGAGAGGAGTGGAGGAGGAGGTGTGGCAAAAGCTACTTGGACAGAGCAGGAAAAGATGTGATATGTGACGAGAATGGCCTGAGAACAAAGGGAAGAAAATGAGGAGGAGAGGTGGGGAAGGAGGAGGTGTGGTGGAGTGGAGAAGAAGGGAAGAGGAAAGGTGGAAGGTTGCAGATGGAGAGAGTGGGATGGGAGGAAGGGAAAGAAAGGGAAGAGAAAAGAAGGAGGATGAGATGAGGAGAAGGTTGCAGATGGAGAGAGTGGGTTGGGGAGTGGAGGAGGAGAAGAGGAGAGGGGGAGGAGTGCATATGGAGAGAGTGGGGTGGGAGGAAGGAGACAGATGCGTTTTCTAATCAGGGATGCGGCCGAATATAATATAATACAGCCGGTGACTCCCAAAAGATTAATGATGCTCTGCTCCATCCTCTCCCACCATCCCTCCCTCCATGGAGAGAGAGAGAGAGAGAGAGAGAGAGAGAGAGAGAGAGAGAGAGAGAGAGAGAGAGAGAGAGAGAGAGAGAGAGAGAGACTCTAAACAAGTTTTTTTGTTGGAAAATATAAAACAATAGGCCTGCCCCACAACCCAACCTGAGGCGGAGCCACGTGGTTACCGCCCTGGGGTGCATGTCTCGAAACCAAAGTTGCGTACTACATTAGCTACTCTGTTGTTTTCTGTGCATTTTCCCATTGGCAACTACCGAAGTTGCTAACAGGCTAACAACTTCTGTTTTGAGAAATGCACCCCTGGTCACAGCTCAATGCCAGAGATGAGAGAACACATGAGCTTCTAAAGATGGATTGATACATATGGATGGAGGATGGTAGGAGTGAGTGTGTATGTGCGTGTGTGTGTGTGTGTGTGTGTGTGTGTGTGTGTGTGTGTGTGTGTGTGTGTGTGTGTGTGTGTGTGTGTGTGTGTGGATGACAAGGGGACGCCTGAGTATCTGAAGATGGACTGATGCATATGAATGAAGAATGGCCGGTGTGTGCGAGTGTGTGTGTGGTAGTGTCAAGGGGACGCCTGAGTATCTAAAGATGGCTTGAATCATGCCATACATCATATTAGCCCTACAAGCACAGTCGCTTCCCTTTGTGTGTGCGTGTGCGTGTGTGTGAACGTGTGCGTGTGTGCGTGTGCATGCATGATTGCGTGTGTGTTAGTGGAAGTCCTAATAGCCCAACAAAACCCAGTCAATGAGTCCCCTGACCCAGTCAGATCAACCTGAACATCAATTGCTCACATGGCTCTGCCTCTGCATTTAGTGATAAAATGTACAGTCTTGACTGAGGGGTACTGTGTCTACTCAACACTATATTGAAGATGGAGGATGAAATGGAGGAGACCACTCAACCCCTACTCCTCACAGAAACTCCCCCTTCATCCACCACCCACACACACACCATCCCAGCGCCCTCTGAGAGTCATCCAGGGTCTTGCCTCTCCTCACCCCTCTCCTCAGCCTCCTCTCCGACCATCCAGCCAGCCCAGCAAGCCGCTTTAATACACACACACACACACACACACACACACACACCGTCCCAGCGCCCTCTGAGAGTCATCCAGGGTCTTGCCTCTCCTCACTCCTCAGCCTCATCTCCGACCATCCAGCCAGCCCAGCAAGCCGCTTTATTGGCCCCCTTTCAAGCTGCAGACTTCAGAGAGCTCCCAGTTAATTAAAAATTAACCTTCCACGAATCGTCCGCGATCTTGATCAAAGCCATTCAAAGAGGCTCCCATTAGCCGCACATTTGAGAACATTTGTAATCAAATTACCGCTGAGGATTATTATTATTATCATCATCATTTGAGATGCGGTTCTTCTCAGCCTTCTCTCTCTCTCACCCAGTCTACCATTTTTAATTTACTGCACATTTTATATGCACTTTTGGGCGATACTGCAGGCAGGGAGAGTGGTGTAGTCTACGTAGAAGGCGGGTATATGGAGTATACCCACTTCTAAATTTCAGGGATTTCAGTATACCCACTTAAAATTGATTGATTCATTGTTTTGAATAGAACACATATATACAGTATACCCACTTCAAAAAAAATGCTCAAATATACAGTATACCCACCATAAAAAAGTAGACTACACCACTGGGCAGGGAATCTCTACTCTTTTTGTCTATAAAGGGGGAGGTGGGGTGGGGTGGATTGGGGCGGTACTATCAAGTCAAGTAGGTTTTATTGTCAATTCTTTACATGCACTGGTCATACAAAGAATTTGAAATTACATTTCTTGCTTTCCCATACAGACATAGACTAATCTAGGTAAGGACATAGACAGTATAGACACAGACAGTACTTATGCATGGACTTAACACATTGAATACCGGCGGTGCTCACAGAATTATGTCGTAGAATACCAGCGTTCTAAGCCCTTTTTTGACGTTTTTTGTAGACTCACAGCGTATTATGTGATAGGGCCACTGAAATATGTTATGACTCGTTTGAAAGTGGAGACGCTGCCCTCTTAGTAGGTGAAAACTGTGTGTCTCTACGAGCTTTTATTGCCGAGTAAACCCACGCTAAACCGAAGCGGGTATCCATGGAATTCAGCTACAATCAGAGATATTGAGGTTTTTGTGAAGGGTGCGCTTCCTCAGAATGTGACGAGTTTGAAAGGGGACGAGTTGGTTTTAATCACAATTTGGTGCAAGGTTAGCTCTGACACGCATCTTCCTGCTCGTCAAGACACACCTCCTGCTTTATACCACTACGACACCGGCAATCAATACCCTTCGAAATCCACGTTTTTCACACAGACTGAACACAAACTCTTTGCATACATGCAGAAGGTCGGACATTTGCTAAAATAGTTCCAGATGACTCCCGAAATAATAGCCCAACATTGACAACAAATCCCAATGATATGATGCTTAGATGTAGCCCATCCGATCCATATGTAGCCATCTATGCTAGCTTCTGGCTTTTCACATACAGGAAGACAGTTCAACATGGGGGTGAATAATCAAATTAACTTATCTGGTTGGCGATCAAACTTCCAAATCGGAGCGCATTACTCCAATTACAATTCGGGTGCCATTTTGATCCAATGATCTGGTAAAGGTCTAGGTAGCAAGCCCAGAAAGTTCAAGATACTCCTGGCACGGTATACAATGGTCTCTGTGTTTACCTATTGTGTGAAGTCAGACACAATACACGCTACCGATCGTACTAGGGAAACAACAACATAGCACGATTCACGAATACGGCAGCACACCTCCTGCTCTGTCACTCTACGACACCGGCAATCGATGCCATTTGAAATCCCCGTTTTTCACGTGGACTGAACACAAACTCTTTGCACACATGCAGAGGGTGAGACATTTGGTAAAATAGCTCCCGATGACTCCCGAAATAATAGCCCAACATTGACAACAAATCTAAATGATATGATGCTTATATGTAGCCTAGCCCATCCGATCCATATGATATGTAGCCATGCTAGCTTCTGGCTTCTCACATACAGGAAGACACAGAAACTTATCTTTTTGGCGATCAAACGTCCAAATCGGAGCGCATTACTCCAATCACATCTCGGGTGCCATTTGGATCCAAGGATCTGGTAAAGGTCTAGCAAGTCCAGAAAGTTCAAGATACTCCAGGCACGATATACAATGGTGTTTACCTATTGCGTGAAGTCAGAGACAACACATGCTACAGTGACCGTACTAGGGAAATAAATGCAGGCAGCGCGATAGGCGACATGGGTTGGCATCCAGACATCTTGGTAAGTTAAATTAAAATATCCAAATCATAACACTCAAACATCATAACAATCAAACAACTTTTGACTGCAAATGTTGTCATTTATGTCCATCACAGAGCTACCAAAATCACATATATTGTCCATTGAAGGGTGTAGATTCAAAATATGATATTTAAATGCAAAAACGTATTTTTACCTTTTGGTATACAACGCATGGGCGTCGTCGTCGTCGTCGGTACTCAATGTGTTAAGACAGTATGGACATATACAGTGCTCATACAGACATTAAAAGTGCAAGACTGGACAACAGAAGACTTGTAGAGGACATACATTAAGAGGTATTGTTGTGCTTTTGTGCTTTTCCTAAGTCCTTTATAGCGTTCTGACATAGTAATCGTAGCATTTTGAAGAAAAATAAATATTAAAAAGGTCTGTCAAGTACACCAGCAGCAGTGTGTGTGTGTGTGTGTGTGTGTGTGTGTGTGTGTGTGTGTGTGTGTGTGTGTGTGTGTGTGTGTGTGTGTGTGTGTGTGTGTGTATGTGTGTTTGTGTGTGTTTAGTGCAGGTAGAAGGTGCGGTGTGCGTCTGTGTTTGTGTTCGTGTGTGTGTGTGTGTGTGTGTGTGTGTGTGTGTGTGTGTGTGTGTGTGTGTGTGTGTGTGTGTGTGTGTGTGTGTGTGTGTGTGTGTCAGTGTGTGTATGTTTGGGTTTAGTGCAGAAAGTGCAGTGTGCTTGTGTGTGTGTGTGTGTTTGCGCATGTTTTGAGTTAGTGCAGGTTGAAAGTTCAGTCACAAATATAGTAGTGCAGGTGGAATGTTCAGTCGCAGATATGGTGCTGGGGGATCAGTGGCATTGCTGGCTAGAGGCTGACAGTGGAGGGAGAGTGGGTTGAGTGTTCAGCATCTTGATCGCTTGGTGCATTGTGCTGCTCGCCACTATGCATGCTCCATGACTGTAGTGACAAGGATACACCTTTGCAGGTGAAATTTTGATTGATAGATTGATTTTTCATGTTTGCAATGCTGAGTTACAACGACAACCAAATATATGCTCTAAATACAAGTCTTGAAAATGAAGTATGACATCAGTATGAATGTGTTGACATTAAGCCATTATGAGTACATGATTACTAGTTCTAACCATCTCAGTGTATCTATTGCTTTATTGGCTTGTCTTGACATGCAAATATGAGTGCAGTTTGATGTCATCATCAATGGTTGGATTTACTAAAGTATTCCCAAGTCTTAAACCCACTCATTTATTCTCCATATATTTATGGGAGAAATAAGATGCTGTCACAACATGAAGAAATTGGGCTGTGCTGATTTGATTTGGTCAAAGAAATATCAGTGCCCTGTATAATATTGGTGTGCGGTCTGCTGATTTAGTAAAAGTGTCTTGTATAGCAGACTGCATATCTGTTTCCACAAAATGAATGTTTAGAGACTAAAGGACACCATACCAATTTTCTGCCATCAAGATTAACAGGCCTCTGTAATAGCTTATGTAGCTCCCACCACAAATGTCATTTCTTTCTTTCTTTCCTGTGTGTATGTGGTATCATCTGATCATATTTTCATAGTGATGATGGATGAGGCTTACTAAGGGGCTTGGATGGAGGTTTCATCGTCTTTGGAAGTCCTGTCCCTTGTTGTGAAATATGATCGATTATTGTACACGAGGGACAGCGACAGAAGACAGCAGAGTAAGAAGATCTCTCCCACGCAGTGTTGCCAGATTGGGCTGTTTCCCGCCCAATTGGGCTGCTTAGGATGGCCGTGTGCGGGTAAAAATGGCATTTAGCAGAAAAACCCGCCCAATTTTTGCAATAGAAATCAATAGCATTGGGCGGGATTTTGTGCTTCCAGGCGGGTTTTGAGAATTTTTTCAATTGCACTGAACAGCCTTTTGATGTGGTACCACACACACACACAAACCAAAACCACACACACCTCTAAGAGCCATCTGCAGGTGCGCGTGGTGGGACTGACACACACGTATGCACATGCACGCACACAGGCACACACACACACACACACACACACACACACACACACACACACACACACACACACACACGGCCTGCATTGGAGGGGTGTTTTGCTCAGAGTGGTGTCGGTGTGCCTTTCCCACCTAAACTATTAATTGCACATGAGCAGAGCATGGCTAATGGGATGAGGCACGCAATACCACACACACACACACACACACACACACACACACACACACACACACACACACACACACACACGGCCTGCATTGGAGGGGTGTTTTGCTCAGAGTGGTGTCGGTGTGCCTTTCCCACCTAAACTATTAATTGCACATGAGCAGAGCATGGCTAATGGGATGAGGCACGCAATACCACACACACACACACACACACACACACACACACACACACACACACACACACACACACACACACACACACACACATTGGCAGAGCACAGTTAATGGGACAGGGGCATGTAATACCACACTGGATAATGACTGCATCACAACTCACCCATACACACACACACACACGCTCACGCATACGCACACGCACACACACACACACACACACACACACACACACACACACACACACACACACACACACACACACACACACACACACACGGTGTGAGTCCTCCAGTGCCTCTGGGCGGTGTGGAATCTCCAGGGCGCTGGTTGATGTATATGGGTGTAGGGGTAGTCGCGTGAGAATCGGAATTCTCACACGGTACGCACCACGTAATGTAGTTGAAGTTACGTTAATGTATGGGAAGCTGCGTGTGGATTTACTCCTCATGCGGCTATACCAGGAATTGAAGGTAAAATCTCGTTTGGGAATTTAATTAATTATGAATTAATATTAATAAACAAATTAATTAAAATGTAATTTAAGGACCGTCTCATAAAATCCTTAGCCAAGGACCGTCTCATAAAATCCTTGGATTATCAATCACAATATTCAACAATAAATTGCTAAACACAGAATTAATAATAAGTTTTGTACTGGGGTTACTCAGCGGGGCACAGTGAACAGTAAGAGTATGAGACCTATTCTCTGTGATCAGCTGGGTCACACAAGCACAAAGGTTGATCTGAAGGCAAAGTTCTAATAATAGGTTGGTTGGGTGTACAAAGTAACAAGGACAACAAAATGCAATCAAATGATTTACTTTTATTAACTACTAGGTAATCTAATAAAATGCATTACATTCAAAGTCGGTTAAATGGAATAATAACAATAATAAGGCACAATAATATAAACAAGAAAGAAAATAAAAGAGGGGAAAAGAAAGAAGAGGGGGACAGGCTTTCAGCCTGTGTGTGTGTGTGTGTGTGTGTGTGTGTGTGTGTGTGTAGCAGAGGTCTGGTTGCTAGGCTACCACGTGTGTGTGTGTGGTTGACTAAGCTAGCATTAGCTACAGAAAGCATGGACAATGGAAAGGCTACTGATAAGTAGCTGCTTAGCAAAGGCCTAATGTCGACTAGGCAGGGCCCAAAGGGTCCACAACAATGTCAGGGTTTCTGTAATAAATGCACACAATCCCTAGTGGAATGGAGAGAGAAATGAAGGAGATGAGAGAGTAGTAGTCAGTGGGAGGAACTCGCGCTGATTACTGTGTGTATGTCTGTTGCTGGGCAACAATGGCGTCCTCTCGGCTAGGTTAACGTTAGCATCAGAACCGTGAACAATAGGGATAGCTAGCAGCTATGTAGCAAGTAAACCGTGTGGTTTCAGGCGCTTCAAGTCCCTTAGTGGACGCGCGAATGTATCAAAGGGTTCTGGAATTAACGATAACAAGTCCGAGTAGAACCGGGAGAGAGAAAGAAAACGAAATAAAAGAAATAGCAAGTGGGAGACGTTGCCGTCTACGCAGCCATTGGGAGTTGTAAAACTACAGGAAGTGGGGTTTCAGCGTGCTTGTGTAGGCGCTGCAAGCCCAACTTGGCTAATGGCTAACTTGCAGAGCGCTCCGAGCAGAGTTGGTTATTCAGAGAATAGTTTACTACAGATTATGCACTCAAAGTGTATAAAAGAGTACCGAAATGCTCGGAGGGTTCTGAGAATCAAGTATTTCGACAGGGAGAGAGTGAAAGAACGAGAGAGAGGGAGAGAGATAGAGAGAGAAGGGAAAGAGAGATGGAACTCTAGTGGCTATGCGTGTCTGTGTAAACAAATGGTTAGCGTTGCGTTGCTAACCTAGGGCTTTGTTATGGCCCGTTACAACAAAGGCGCAGCGCGTGTATTAGTGGACTAATGAGCGAAACGGTCGCGCTGTGACGATTCTCGGAGAGCTCCGAATATTGATGGTTAAATCAATACCTGAACTATTCCGTGCGAACGCCACAAGCGGGGTCGCCAGGCTTAGTAGCCAGTAATACAGAATGGGTTAGCAGAGGGGAACCTAAGCTAAGAAGAAGGATAGACAGAGAAGCAGGAGAAATGCAAATAAACATGTGCACATGAAAAATAACTCAAGTCATAGTTCAAAAACACATCTATCTCAGTACATAAGCTATGCCCAGTGCCTACTGTGTGAGATGAAGAGGAGGATCCAGTTTCCAAAGGCGCGGTACGTCCGTCTGGAAATGGGGATTGCAGTCCACGTTTCTCTCGTCCTCGAGAGTTTGGGGCTGCAAAAGTCTTTGTTGTTGCGGCTTCGAGATTCTTCGGTTGAATCCCAAATGCGAGAAGTTTGTTCCACGGAGGCGTGCGTGGATATTTCCTCGCAGTGAACTCGCCTTTAGTTCACAGTGTCCGGATGAAAGTCTGAAGATATGACCAGGCAAGATCTTAGACTTGAAGTGAGGAATTCTTTGCAAAGTGTGTGTAAGATGAACTCAGCAGTCTATGTTTGTTATTCGGCCAAATATCAAACAATACTTTGTCCAAAATTGCGCAAGTTGCTCTATGCGTCTCGTCCGTCCCGCGGTCAAAACTAGAGTGACGAACAATGGTCCCTGGGGAACACTTCACGTGTGGCCAGGTGATTGTGGGTGGGGCTTTGGTCACAGCGCCTCCGAAAGGAGGTGGACTGAGAACAACATGGCAGGGACCCTGGGCCAGCCATTTGGTGGTCAGAGGGGAAGTAACTCTTTTACTAATGATTATTGATGACCTTCGTCTCAATCATCATCAGTTTGAGTCACATGATTCTCATAACTTTGTCATGAGTTTCTCTGCGTAGAGAAGTGGCAGGAATTGTACCTACATATCCCCCCGACGCACTGGTGGTGAATGGAATGGCCCTCCTGTGGGTCTGTAGTGTGTTTCTGCCACGAGTCGCAGTCCATAGGAGTGATCCAAAGTGAGGTAGTCCGAAAAGGTAATCCGAAAGATCCTTCTGGAAAAAGTCTTTGAGAAACAGTCCATGCAATTCAAAGTTCATACAGTTCACAGTTCATGAAGTTCACAGTGGCATCTGGGCAATGCTACGAAGGCATCTGGGCATGATGACTGTGAATAAAGCTACCTAACTAACTACATATGACATTTTACACAGCAAACCAAAATCAAAGAAAAATCAATGAAAAAGGAAAGGAAAGGAAAGGGTTAGTCAGCGTGTTAGCAAGCCTACCCTTAGGAAGGTTAATGGAGACACAGTCTCCAGTAGAGTTGGACTTGGGTGCGGTCAAGGCTCTCAGGCGCGCAGACCGGGTGGTCCAATTTTGCAGTGTAGTGTCAGGTGTAGTATCATTGTGCAACTGTGAGGTGTAGTATCAGTATGTGATTGTGAAGTGCAGTATCAGTATGTGACTGAATGAGGTGAGTGTGAACAGTGATAACTTAGTCGCTAACTGGAAGTCCAAGGGAAATGCAGTGTAGTGACTGTGTCATGGTGGTCACATGGTGTCAGAATCTCGGTCTGTGGTGTGTTGGTTAGCTAATGATTGTCCATCCGTGCTACTCTAATTTCTGTGGTTTGTCCTTAGACAGTTGGGTGCACGCTCGTGAACAGGGACTGTCGACAGTCCGCAGAGACGGCGCGTCTCTAATAAAGGAGAGCTGGGATTGACCCAGTGGGCTTGAGGTAGAGGTGCAGGAGGGAGAAATGAGGTAGAGTGAGGGATAGTCATAGGCTATGATAGGAGGAGTCTAGACGTACGTGTACGTTGTGCCAGAAACCTACATAGAAGACCGACTTGATTCTGAAAAGATTTGTCACTCAATGTTGGTAAATTGAGAAGGAATCCTATTTCTAGGTTTCAGATTGACAAATTGAGGATAACAGCTATGCCAAGACTATAGGCCAGGTGATTCTGCAATGAGTAAACGTTAGTGTGGGTCTTAGACCGAAATATGTTGTCAACCATGCTACAAGGGATCAAATACGCTGTATTTTAATTCCACTAAGCGTGTTGAGAGGGTGCATTAGGTGTCTAATTACAGAGAAACATACTTCACTAAGTTTATCGTGACAGTGGCTAATAAGTCTATGGCATGCAAGGTGTGATTGACTAGCGTAGAACGCGTGTTAGCGGTGAGCGGGAGTTACATAGTTATGTCTAAAATTAGAGTACGAGAGGCTTTTGAAGCAAGAATCGGTTACCGAGGGTCCATCCGAGTACTTGTGCTTTTAAGACCTATGTTTTAGTCTGGCCGGGCCAGGCTTAGTGTTCGAATGCTCACCCCCCTTCCCCAGGTGATGGAGCGTGGGCTAGGCCCACCCCCCTTGGAGAGGTTGGTCACACCAGTTGGGATTGAACTAGGTTCACTAGACTGAGGAGCAGTGGCCTGCTCTCTGGGGCGGAGCTCTGCCCCCCCCCTCGCCGTGTTCTGCTGATCCTGGCGTTGTGGACGGTGGCGATTTAGCATCGGGAGGCCCGATGAAGGATGTTGGAGAGCGGACACCCTGGGCGGGGCGTCTTCTCCTGGACATCCGAATGGAGATCTGTTCTCGTCGCTGGACCTGTCTGCAGGTCTAGCGGATGATTGCCAGGTCAGTTGTGCGACATGTCGCATCTCTCTCAGTGAACGGGGAGTCTGTGGACGCCACAAAGTTACTGAGTCATGCACACTCGGTGGGAGGTGCTGAAGGGAGAGGCCTCTGAGGCCTGTGCGCTCTTCTCCTAGCTGCGTTTCTGATTGGGTCTTAAGGTGAAGCTGTGCTTCGGCTCTAAACGACAAGTCACTGTCTCTACAGTGGTTTGCATGTTGAAATGCGGGACGCAGCTGGTTGTCATAAGCCTGGGGCGGCTTAGACGAAAGAGGAGGCGTGGCTAAAATCTCGGCTCCAGCCGAGACAGACTTGCAGTCGCGTGTTGGCACTCCGCAAAGTCCGTGGCTAGCACCACTTGGTGGCTCGGCAAGTACTTCACCTCAGTGTTGTACTGTGACGAGAGAGAGGCGCTTAGGCAGTGGTGGGAGACTCTGGTCTCCGATGGAAAGAATTTGCTTGTGTCTGGGCGTGCCAGACAAGGAACGGAGTAAAGCGGCTGCTTTGTCTCCTTGAACGCAAGTCCTTGAGGGCTACTTAGTTGGAAGGCTCGGTCCTTCCGAGGAAGTTGACGTAGCGCTCCTACGCTCCTAGTGTAGGCCTCAGAAAACTGTCTGGAGTCGTTGCAGACTCTCAAAGAGCTCCGGGATTGGTTGGACGGGGCTTGGATGGCCTGGAAGGCGCTTGTCCTGTCCGAATGTTCTTCGTTACACAGGGCTGTGTGTAAGGAGATGTTGAATTCAGCGGGGAAGATGGAATAACCAAACGGGTGTTGGTTAGAGGTCAGTTGGTTGCCTCTGACGGAAAGGGCCAGCTCGTGCTGGTCCGCGGAATCGACCCGCAAGATCCGGAAGCTACTTGGTACCTTGGCGGAGACAAAGGACCTGGTGTCCTTTGCTTGGCTGAGCTCTTCGCTCAGATGAGCCATGGACCACCCCGATAAAGGCTCTTGATTGCTCAATCGCCAGTGATCGGTGGTGAGGCACCAATGATCGTTGAGTTTAAAGATGGGCCACAAGAGGGAGTCGTAACTCTGATTACACTCCACGTTGCTCTGCTTTCCGAGCAGAGTGTTCAGCGTTTCGGGAATCGGACGGTGGACACCTAACAAGGTTTTGCGTTGCCGCAAGAACGATGGTGAAGCATCAGGGTCGTTCGTGATCCGGGTGGCATGGCAGTCTTGGAGGTGACGGTTGTTCAAGTCCGGGAATAAGACTGTTGTTAAGTGGGAGAACAGCTCGGGCAGCTGTTGTCCTGTGTCGTCCACACTCAGGATGTCAGCTTCTGCAAGCTGAAAAGGAACTTCCTGTTCGAAGCCTGGATGTGGTTCACCTAACGCTGAGTCGAACACATGGGTTGCAGGAACCGGGTTGCTCGTTTGCAGGGCAAAAGCGCGCACCAGCTCGTGCTCTGGTGTGTCGGATTCCGCCATGACACTGCGTTCGTCCTGAAGCGTGTCTTGGGGTTCCGAGCGAACCATGTGAGAAGGGAAAGTGGCCAGGAAATGTTCCGGACAGTCGAAGTGGGTGTCCGACGGTGGGAGTTCACCGATGGCTGGAAGGATGAGCTCAAAGTCCTGGAACGTTGGGTTCAGCTGGACGTCTGGTGGCTGACGGCATGAGATCGTGGGGTCATGTCGCGTCAGGTCTGGTGCCAGAAGGTAAGCTGAATTGTGGTGCTCTTTGAGTAGCATGTTCGCGAACACTGCTAACTCTGGCTCCAAGAATGGCCTGACAGGTTGAAAGAATGCTTGGGAGCAAAGACTTAGTTGGTCTTCGGGGAGAGCCAACTGAAGAGGGAAGCTAGCTGTGCTAGCTAGAAGGGCTATGTCAAAGTTGCTAGCAACATGACAAGTCTGGGGAAGCGTTCGTCTGGAACGAGTTGCTTCCAAGTCAACCTGGAATGGGTGTTGGACTGGATCGGTACGGGTACCGGTGTCCTGGATGTTCAGGGTCAGCTGGGCTCTCAGTCTGACCAAAGTGTCTGCTCCGATGACCGAGAGGTCAGGGAGTCCGGGAATGACACTTAAAGAATGGAGAAACTCTCTCCTGCGGATGGTTAGCGACGCGGCGTCAGTGCCTAGGGCTCGGACGGTCGTCGGCGGTTGCTGAGCTGACAGAAGACGGAGATTCTTCTGTATGAAGGCAGGAGGAGGAAAGCCATGACACATGGTGTCGAAGAAAGTCTGGCTAATGGCTTGTTCCTTAGCCAAGAATGCTAGCAGGGTGCTAGGAGTGGAGGCGCTATTGCTAGCGACCTCCTTGGCTAGCGGAAAGTGGTACCTGGTCGGTAGGACTGCACCCAAAGGGAACGATGGAAGCTCGGTGAGCGAGTTGTGGTTGAGGAAGACGCCTGTTGGAGATAGCTGAGTCGTAGAATGGAGCTGTCCTCGGGTTCTCGACGGTGAAGCTGGATCCGGGATGCTGCAGCTCGCCTGGGAGCAGGATGCAGTAAGATCGAGGCCCTCTAGGGGCCGCCATACCTCAGTATGGGCAAGGGCGTCTGTGTTGGGCTCAACACAAAGAATTCGTTCCTGTTGGTGGAAAGTTGTGGTCAGTGTGGGCGCGGCCCACTGTGGATCATGGCGCTGATCTTGGGAAAGCGCTGGCCTATGGCCTAAGACTTCTTTGGGCTCTGGTGTCAGCAAATCTCTCTCATCTCCTGGTGAGTTTAAGACTGGGTGACACGGAGTCACAGGAGTGCTAGGGGATAGGGCCTTGGAAGCACTTATGGTGTCTCCCCCCTCGCCCCATGCTATGGGTGCGAGGTCAAAGAGAGGGTCGAAAGGCAGAGGTTGGCGAGCACTTAGGGTGTCCCTTCCTTCAAACCTTACTTGGGGTTCGATGTCCCAGAGGATATAGCATGGCTTTATCTCTGCTGCATAGAACTCGGGCTGACTCTCCCTAGGGTAATCTCTTGCAGTGGGTAAGCTGGACTCGGACTGAAGAGGAGTTAGCACTAGGGGAGTGTCTGGATGCGTTGCTTGAACCATCCCTGGTTCCTCGCAAGGCTCCTGGGGGGTAGGCTCTCTGGCGCCCCCCTGATCAGCTTTTGCAGCTGCTACCAGCTTGCTAACAGAGGCTGGGTCTACCCTAACTGTTTTCTCTTCTAACAATTCAGGGGAAACTGGAGGCATTGGCAAGGCCCACGTGGGCTCGTTGCAAGGCTCCAGAGGGTGGGGCTCGTCAGCGACACCCTGGCAGGTTAGGTTCTCCTGGGCAGTGGGGAGTTCTCTAAACCTATAAACGCTGGTGGACACATGCCGCTTGTGTTCCAGCTCCGCCCGCAGGGCGCGAAGTAAAGTGAGTAGCTGTAGCTTTCCTTCTACACTAGTGACTCTACTAGGGTCGGCCATTTTGTCCATTGCGATGGCAATGGCCTGTTTGCATTCTCTTTCGCTAAGGGTGTTAACCATCTCTTGAACGGCAGAGGGAGTGTTGACTAGTCCCGTGACTGAGTCACTGAGCTCCGTGCCTAGGGAGTATGAGGGTGCCATTCTTAGTGGCCGGCTAAACACTTGTTTTGTAGGTTTAGACTAATTGAGGGGGTACACAATTAACTCATTAGATTTGGCTAATCTAATTGTTGAATAGTTACCCTGCGCAGTACTAATTATCTTGTCGCTAAGCGTACGGGTTTGTTAATCAATTACGCTAAGATCGTTATCTGACCCTACAATTAATTAATCGAATAGTAATTGGTTTCCCATGGGAAGTTAATACTAACATTAACTAATTCAGTCAGAATGTTGTCTAACGCGGTAATTCATTGGACCTCGAGTATCACAGAGCGTTACGAGAAATCAGAACTAGTTGTCAATTAATTAGGTTAGAAATCAAACTTGAATTTAAATCAATTAATTCAAATGTCTTGACAATTCACTTTAGACGTAACTAATACTGGATCTTAATGAGGTAGATTAGAATTTAATCTAATTCTATTCCTAATTAACATGCAAATATTAATCAGTTCTACAGGAATTAACACTTGTCATTAATTAACTGTAACCAAATTTAATTTACTGTGCTAATTAATTAACTTGCGCGCATTTGTAATTTACACTTTGTAGCAAGGTTTCAGTTATGAAATTTGCTTGACACACTTTTAGTTGTTTACTCACTGTTAGAGTTCACTCTGGATTATACATTGGCCTTTAACTGTTATTTAAGACAGTTTGTTAGTCATTGCAGTTTGTACACCAACCATTAAACCACTATCCTCACACGGGGCACCAGTAATGTAGGGGTAGTCGCGTGAGAATCGGAATTCTCACACGGTACGCACCACGTAATGTAGTTGAAGTTACGTTAATGTATGGGAAGCTGCGTGTGGATTTACTCCTCATGCGGCTATACCAGGAATTGAAGGTAAAATCTCGTTTGGGAATTTAATTAATTATGAATTAATATTAATAAACAAATTAATTAAAATGTAATTTAAGGACCGTCTCATAAAATCCTTGGCCAAGGACCGTCTCATAAAATCCTTGGATTATCAATCACAATATTCAACAATAAATTGCTAAACACAGAATTGATAATAAGTTTTGTACTGGGGTTACTCAGCGGCTCACAGTGAACAGTAAGAGTATGAGACCTATTCTCTGTGATCAGCTGGGTCACACAAGCACAAAGGTTGATCTGAAGGCAAAGTTCTAATAATAGGTTGGTTGGGTGTACAAAGTAACAAGGACAACAAAATGCAATCAAATGATTTACTTTTATTAACTACTAGGTAATCTAATAAAATGCATTACATTCAAAGTCGGTTAAATGGAATAATAACAATAATAAGGCACAATAATATAAACAAGAAAGAAAATAAAAGAGGGGCAAAGAAAGAAGAGGGGGACAGGCGTTCAGCCTGTGTGTGTGTGTGTGTGTGTGTGTGTGTGTGTGTGTGTGTATGTGTGTGTAGCAGGGGTCTGGTTGCTAGGCTACCACGTGTGTGTGTGTGGTTGACTAAGCTAGCATTAGCTACAGAAAGCATGGACAATGGAAAGGCTACTGATAAGTAGCTGCTTAGCAAAGGCCTAATGTCGACTAGGCAGGGCCCAAAGGGTCCACAACAATGTCAGGGTTTCTGTAATAAATGCACACAATCCCTAGTGGAATGGAGAGAGAAATGAAGGAGATGAGAGAGTAGTAGTCAGTGGGAGGAACTCGCGCTGATTACTGTGTGTATGTCTGTTGCTGGGCAACAATGGCGTCCTCTCGGCTAGGTTAACGTTAGCATCAGAACCGTGAACAATAGGGATAGCTAGCAGCTATGTAGCAAGTAAACCGTGTGGTTTCAGGCGCTTCAAGTCCCTTAGTGGACGCGCGAATGTATCAAAGGGTTCTGGAATTAACGATAACAAGTCCGAGTAGAGCGGGGAGAGAAAGAAAACGAAATAAAAGAAATAGTAGCAAGTGGGAGACGTTGCCGTCTACGCAGCCATTACGAGTTGTAAAACTACAGGAAGTGGGGTTTCAGCGTGCTTGTGTAGGCGCTGCAAGCCCAACTTGGCTAATGGCTAACTTGCAGAGCGCTCCGAGCAGAGTTGGTTATTCAGAGAATAGTTTACTACAGATTATGCACTCAAAGTGTATAAAAGAGTACCGAAATGCTCGGAGGGTTCTGAGAATCAAGTATTTCGACAGGGAGAGAGTGAAAGAACGAGAGAGAGGGAGAGAGATAGAGAGAGAAGGGAAAGAGAGATGGAACTCTAGTGGCTATGCGTGTCTGTGTAAACAAATGGTTAGCGTTGCGTTGCTAACCTAGGGCTTTGTTATGGCCCGTTACAACAAAGGCGCAGCGCGTGTATTAGTGGACTAATGAGCGAAACGGTCGCGCTGTGACGATTCTCGGAGAGCTCCGAATATTGATGGTTAAATCAATACCTGAACTATTCCGTGCGAACGCCACAAGCGGGGTCGCCAGGCTTAGTAGCCAGTAATACAGAATGGGTTAGCAGAGGGGAACCTAAGCTAAGAAGAAGGATAGACAGAGAAGCAGGAGAAATGCAAATAAACATGTGCACATGAAAAATAACTCAAGTCATAGTTCAAAAACACATCTATCTCAGTACATAAGCTATGCCCAGTGCCTACTGTGTGAGATGAAGAGGAGGATCCAGTTTCCAAAGGCGCGGTACGTCCGTCTGGAAATGGGGATTGCAGTCCACGTTTCTCTCGTCCTCGAGAGTTTGGGGCTGCAAAAGTCTTTGTTGTTGCGGCTTCGAGATTCTTCGGTTGAATCCCAAATGCGAGAAGTTTGTTCCACGGAGGCGTGCGTGGATATTTCCTCGCAGTGAACTCGCCTTTAGTTCACAGTGTCCGGATGAAAGTCTGAAGATATGACCAGGCAAGATCTTAGACTTGAAGTGAGGAATTCTTTGCAAAGTGTGTGTAAGATGAACTCAGCAGTCTATGTTTGTTATTCGGCCAAATATCAAACAATACTTTGTCCAAAATTGCGCAAGTTGCTCTATGCGTCTCGTCCGTCCCGCGGTCAAAACTAGAGTGACGAACAATGGTCCCTGGGGAGCACTTCACGTGTGGCCAGGTGATTGTGGGTGGGGCTTTGGTCACAGCGCCTCCGAAAGGAGGTGGCCAGAGAACAACATGGCAGGGACCCTGGGCCAGCCATTTGGTGGTCAGAGGGGAAGTAACTCTTTTACTAATGATTATTGATGACCTTCGTCTCAATCATCATCAGTTTGAGTCACATGATTCTCATAACTTTGTCATGAGTTTCTCTGCGTAGAGAAGTGGCAGGAATTGTACCTACATGGGTGTCCAAAGCCATGCATCCTACATTAACATTTCCAATGTGCTGGCACCAGGCAACAGCAAAAGATTGATGCACATTACAGGCCAGCACTCCTCCCTTTTGCTTTTATTCTCTCTCTCTCTCTCTCTCTCTCTCTCTCTCTCTCTCTCTCTCTCTCTCTCTCTCATACTAACGTTTTCCTCGTCTCTTGCCAGTCTGCTCTGTCTCTGTCTCTCTTAGTTTTGTGAGTGCCATCACCAATGGGGATGTAATCCAATTGAGGAACAGAATAAGGAAGTTGTGCATTGTTTAGGCCCCGCCCACCTAGTTGGAATCCTCTATGCTTGAATGCAAACAATTGATGCACAAGGGGAAAACAACAGAATATAGGCTACTATGATGCGTATGTCATACCAAAGAATGAACTGCCAGCCAAATTGGCTAGTGACACTGAAAGTATTACTAGCCATAGCCAAGTTTTACCAGCATTTGGCCGGTTGGCAGTTGCCAGTGTCAAGCCCTGGTACTATGTATATTTGATTCCTTTACCACCAGGAGGAAAAATGTGAAGAGAAGAAGACGTTGTACTGTACGTCCTCATCCATAATATGAGGTTGCCCTTGAGCTGGGCACATATACCCCTTTGATCCAGAGAATCAGCCCCATACCTAATTTACTACATGCTGCTCTGGATGAAGAAAGTGTCACAGAAGGGACAGACGAGCACATCTTTAATACACGCAGTGGCAGTCAAAAGAGCTCATTTGTAAGCAACAGGAACAACTGAAATGGCTTTAACCTCCAAAGACATCTAGTTTCTCACAACTTCACTGTTTTGCCTTACATGACAAGGATGGACGACAACCCTCTCAGACATATGCAAAAGAAGACATAGGCCTAGTATGACATGAATCACACATTGTTATGAACAAAAGTAGGCTAAAATAAAACTCTTGTTATATACTGTAGTACTAAGAAAGTTAGTAACTGTTGGACGCATAAAACAATACAGTCCTAGATACAATCCTTTGAAAGCTACAAAGATTAGTGGGCCCTGAAGTCGTGACGCTACACTCTTGACACCACAAGAGTCAGAACCACTGTTCTGTTTTCCTTTAAAGGACCAGTTCAGTCAGTTTCAATATGCTGTTGTATTGCTCACACTATACCCTTGACTTGTCAGAACCCGTTGATGCCACATTTTTTGGCTAAGCCCTTTCCGAGATATGACCTATTCTAATGGGGGCAGCGTTTGTTTACATTTTTAAAACAATTAACATAGGCCTATTCCAAATATTTTCCCAAAAGGTACCACTGATCGCTGATGTTTTATAACCTTTTGGCTGTTTTTGAGAACAAATAAAAAACGTTTTTCTTAAATGTCAACAAAGCGCTGCCTCCATTACAATGACCAGGATATCGGAAACGGCTGAAGAAGAAGAAGAAAAAAAATCTCAGGTACTGACAAGCAGGGGCGGAGTGGCCCACCTTTTCCCACCGGGAGAATTTTCCCCTTGGCGAAAAACGAAGCGAACAACATGGTTTCCTAACCAAAGACAAAAGCCACGAAATCTGCAGTCGTACTACATGTGAACATTAGTGTTGTCAAAATATCAACCTGAATTGGAGAATTTAGCCTACACCTTGATGAAATGCACAGCCAGTGGTGTAGTCTACGTAAAACGCAGGTATACGCACCCATTTCAAAATTTCAGGGATTACAGTTTCCCCACTTACAAACCCCAACTCCGGTGAAGTTGGGACGTTTGGTAAACAGTGAATAAAATCAAAATGCTATCATTTTCAAAACATTCAATCTATTCATAAGATGGAGAATGGTGAAAAGACAACATATTAAGTGTTAAAACCGAGAAAAATATTGTTTTGGGGGACATATGTACTCATTTCTAATTTGATAAATCCAACACGTCTCAAAAGAGTTGGGACGGGGACAATAAATGGCAGCAAATGTCGAGGAAGACTAAAAACAAAACAAAAGACAACACTTAACAGTTAAATACATTAACCGGTGAGATGATTTTATATAAAAAACAGTGTTAATTCCTATCTTGGACATGATTTCACCAGCTTAAATGGTGGGTGTATTCCTTGTCATGTTTTGCAATGTTTCCTTTCTGTAGTGCTTGGTCTTGACCAAAAGCCCACCATTTTATCACCTGCTGGTCCTTATGATGGAGCCAAACTGTTAAAACATAGTAGAGAATGCAATTTGACCTTACTATGTGGCAGTAATCGAAGATCTCCCTTCAAAATATAATACATGAGTGGCTTTTCATGCTGTTTAAAACCCATTCATACCATTCAGCACTGTATTTAACTCTACAGATGAGTGAGAAAATCTTAACCAATGCACTACTGCACCCGCATGCCATCATGGAGGCTGACTTTTGAAGTTAGCACTAACACAAGTTGGATGGTCCATTTTCACTGTAGCACAGGATGTGCAATGCTCTATTATTGTCAAAAAGAATGGACTTCTACAACTTCTGCTGACTTCTGTAAGCAAAGGACAGTTTCCCATGTCTTCTGGGTTTATTTCAAGTGAGCTCAGGTGCTTAGGAGAATGTTACACCCCTGTATCATTTGCACGCATTAAGCATTCTTAATATGGTCAATTTTCAATAGCTCTAGTACTCCAGGAATTAGAGTGATACAGCCAATATATATTTCATGATGTCATGAACCTATACAATGATTTTAGTAACAAAATAGCCTATGTCTTATATACACTCAATTAAATCAAAGGGAATTCAAAAATGTATGTAATAACTATGGTAATTATTCCCTTTGCATCTTTAATTCTGAGTGACTCAGCCTCTCTGTGATGATCTTATACCTGGACACCTATATTGTCCGTCAGTACAATTCATTTTGAAATGTTCTTCTTTGTTGTTTTATCTTATTTGGATGTTTACTAAATTTCACTGATCCCCGTCCCAACTTATTTGAGACGTGTTGGATTTATCAAATTAGAAATGAGTACATATGTCCCCCAAAATAATATTTTTTCTCAGTTTTAACACTTAATATGTTGTCTTTTCACTATTCTCCATCTAATGAATAGATTGAATGTTTTGAAAATGATAGCATTTTGATTTTATTCACTGTTTACCAAACGTCCCAACTTCACCGGAGTTGGGGTTTGTAAAATTGATTGATCCATTATTTACAATAGCACAAATATATACAGTACACATCAAAAAAATGCTCAAATATACAGTATACCCACTTCAAAAAGTAGACTACACCACTGGAGCCATCATCACAGTCCAAAGCATTCAT
Organism: Engraulis encrasicolus; assembly: GCF_034702125.1. NCBI lineage: Eukaryota > Metazoa > Chordata > Actinopteri > Clupeiformes > Engraulidae > Engraulis > Engraulis encrasicolus. The sequence goes on along the minus strand of NC_085869.1, from coordinate 4,911,779 downwards.
AGGCCTACTAGGTTAGGCTACATCACGCTACTGTTCCATGCAAATGTGCACTCCACTGTCATTTTGACAGTTTGAAATTGAAATATCGTTTAAGGAAGACAGGATGAGCATGGGCACAAAGTTTTGAGTGTGGGACTTTTTAGAAGAGTAGGCTTACAAAATATAGTATAGTAGCCTATAGCTTACAAAAAGTCTGTCTACATTGTGCAATAAACCCACCATGCAGCAAATAAGCCAAACCTAGCTACTTCAAAGCACAACCATAAGTCAACAAAATGTATAACCAAACGGTGTAGGCCTCCCTTAAAGCGCTGTCTTCGTCGCAGCAAATGTCTTTGTTTCTTGCAATCACTCTACTTTGATCCACAGCTTAGCCTACACACCCAGCACTGGTCACATCAGAATCTTGTGTGGTAATTATTTTGTTCCATTTCTTCAGACATAGGCTACATCCTAAATGTACCACATATAAATATATGTATGATAATAATATTATTTCGACTATAAGGAGATATACTGGTAGTTCTAACAAATCAAAACAAAACCCATTGCTTCTGTTAGGTGCAGTTCTCTTCCTTACCACTTGGTGGAGTCTGTTCGTAACCCAATTCAATAACCACAGAGCAAGTGAATCTGGACTGGAAAGACTGTAAACTGTAACAGTCGTGTGGAAATCGGAAAATAAATCATAATTTATTAATATTTCCATCCTTTGGTAACCAATCTACATATCACCTGTATTTAAATACTGAAAACGAAACTGTGTTACTAAGATCTTGTAAACTTCCGCGATCTACGGTGTATGAAAATTATCAGTAGAGAAGGGGTGTGGCCAATTTACTGTTTGACACCGTCAGTGAGGTATTGCCGTCTGGTATACGGTATAAATACTGGCTAGTCAGCTGATACAAAATACAGGGAAGTGGAAATTGGGAAGTCAATGCATATAAGTATGTTCTCAAAACATCAAGGCCGGAGAAGAACGCAGGACAGCCGTGATATTACATTTCACGGCCGCGGCCCACCGGGGACAAGCCCCCGATCTCCCGACGGCCACTCCGCGCCTGCTGACAAGTCCAGGGTAGTGTGAGCATTACAACTGCATGTTGAAATTGACTGAACTGGTCCTTTAATCTCCTTTCGTCTCCATTCCACAACAGCTGTTCAGCATGGAAGGCTGCATGGGTGCAGAGATTTATGTTTGCATTCGTGGAAGTAAAAAAAAAAAACTTTAACATGCCTGCTCTCCATGGCCACCACATATGATTCTCTCCCCTTGCTTATATGGAGTGCTTTTTTATTTGACTGTTTTATTCTTGTTGGTCTCCGCCTCATAAACCCTTTTTTCTCTGAGCTGCATCTCCATATTCCCCAGTCACACAATCCCACCAACTCCCACCTACCAACACTGGCTCAACACCCACCCCCCCTCCATCCCCTAGTCCTAGAACCCCCATCTCCATCTGGGTGGGTAGATGTCTTTTTGTCACCCTCACCATCTCCCTCTCTCTCTCTCTCTCTCTCTCTCTGTCTCTCTCTCTCTCCATCATCTCGTAAATGTCAGGCTGCATCAGTGGGGGGCTGGCCAGCCTGAGACGCCTCCCTGCTCCCTGCCTCCCCCGACACACACTGGCCTCGCCTCATTAACCCACCTTACACCGCCTAAGTAATGAAGCCATCACACACACACACGCACGCACGCACGCGCACGCGCACACACACACACACACACACACACACACACACACACGGTCTCTCACACGTTAACACTGCTAAGTAATAAAGCTGCAACACATGCCGTCACACTCACGCCCCACCACACACTACTCCGTACTTCACAGAGACGTACTACATGCATGCACACACACCTTCACATGTGTGCACAAACACAGAGGCGCATCTTGTCACCAGACTAGGCAGCCAGCTGCTTGGGGCCCCCAAGTCAATAGATGGGGAATAACAGTTCAACTTTAAATTATAATAGTGGTGATTTGTTTAAAATGTTCAATTCTTTGGGTTTTTGCTTGGGGCCCCCGCTGACACTAGAATCATCTCTGCATAAACAATAATTCAGTACTAACACTCCAAAAATTGATGTATATTCTCATACATTATCAAAAATTGTTTCGTGTCTTTCTGTCTTCCTTTTCACTTCAACACTGTCTCATTGCAAACTTCCTCTTCCCAGCACCAGCAATACCAAAAAGAATTCCTTCGCTTCTACAGTACTTTACTTCTTTCTTTCTTTCGTTACCTCTTTCTTTCTTTCTGTCTTCCTGTCTTTCTTTCTTTCTTCCTATCTTTCTTTCTTTCTTTCTTCCTCTTTTTCTTCATACTGTAGGGGCCCTTGTTCTCAGCAGTCAGGTCCAGGACCACCTGAACACCGAGAACTGATTTAAATTGGCTGTGGCATGACGTAAACACACACACACACACACACACACACACACACACACACACACACACACACACACACACACACACACACACACACACACACACACACACACACACACACACACACACACACACACACACAAACACACACTCATACACACACACACACACTGTAGCTTGCTAGCTCTGAGCAGTGAGATCTAAAATGGCTGTGGCATGGTGTTGATTGGGAATTTGCTTTCAAGCGGTGAAGCGGTGAGAAGAAAAGGGAAGAACTATTTGGGGTCTCAAAGCCATCCCACAGTGTTTCCCCAAAGCAGAGGGGTGTGTGTGTGTGTGTGTGTGTGTGTGTGTGTGTGTGTGTGTGAGTGTGTGTGTGTGCGTACGTGCATGCGTGTGCCAGTGTGTGTGCGCGTGTGTGTCTGTGTGTTGATTGTAGCCATGGTGTCTGGCCAATACCTAATAGCATTGTTTGCTCTCTAAGGAGAGATGAGGACATGTGGCGTCTGGTGAGGGCAGTAATGGATCTCTTCTCACTTTGCCTGTTTGCTTTCACAAGCCCATCTTGAAAACTGTTTTGGTTTTGTTAGTCTTTTTATTATTGCACCGCAATCTCGCTCGCTATGTCTCTCAGGCTGAAAAATCGCTAATTTTCCCGAATTTTCCCATCACACAGAGGGACCCCAGGAGGGCTTGTGGGATTAGAGTGCTCCTCTCTATTTCTCTCCTTATTTTTATTTCCCATTTAATGTAATTCTTCCACATTCACCTGGGTCACTGGCTAGACTTTAATCTAAGATGTGTCACACTATAGTCTATACCGACATTGCATGTGCGTATGTATCATGATGGATCTAATCTGAAATATAAATTACCGCGCGGTCACAACGCCGGCGTTGAACGCGTGGAAAGATGCGGAAGTAATTGACTTTGTGTGGGAGAGCAGGCGGCAGAAGCGTTAAAAGCAGCAGAGCGTGTCTGGAATCAAGAGCGTCAAAAGCCTAGGGCGTCAGAAGTTGAACTTCATCTAAAAATATGTAATGAGCTCGGCAGCGGCAAGCGGCAGCCAATGGAATGTTCACATTTTTCTAAACACGAGCTTCGGTTGGTAGAGATTCTTGGTCGAACGCTTCAAGATTAATCTTTTGCCTCGTTCAACGCCCCTGACCTGTGCTTTCCAGGCAGGAGTCAGCAACGTTTTAGCTTTTTCAACGCCGGCGGTGTGACCGCAGCATGAGCTTTCCAGGATGTGAACCCGTTACCCAACATTCACAAATAAATAGTAAAATACAACAGCAAAAAGCTCCATGCTCCTTGCTATCAAACTTCCTGTGTTTGAAAATTTAAAAATGACTTCCATTTCTGGAATATCCTATAACATATTACATAGTAGCATTTAAAAACATTCATACACAAACAAAACAATATGATGAGGTGGAGGTGGGCTGGGGATTTCATGAAGGCCTTAGCTGATGGTATTGTATTCATTTTCAAACATATCAATAGAAATTTTGATAGCAAGTGGACTCTTTTGCTGTTGTATTTTACTATATTCACTGGCGAATGATGGATCGAGGTTCACATCCTGGAGAGCTAATTTGTATTTCAGATTAGATCCATCATGACGCAAGTCTTTTAAACACTTTTCTGCATGCCTTATTTTAAATTTTACTGTTTCATCAATATGTGGCCAAGAATATCTGTCCTAATTTGAAGTTGGGCCCTGCACCCCCAGTAAGTCCCTGCGGCTTCACAGTTAGCCACTTCTGAGATCAATGGACCCCAATGCTACAATTACAGCAGCATACTTATTATTGCTTTTTGCTACTAAAAAAAGTCATAGCCTATTTTAAAAGATAGCCTACTCTAAAAATAGACACTGCTAAGTTTCATTAATGTTTGCCCATGTATACAGTATGTGTCCTAATTTGACTTTGGGCACCCCCAGAAACTCCCTGTCCTGTGGCTTCACCGTTAGCAACTTCTGGGATCAATGGAGCCCAATGCTACAATTACAGCAGCATAGCGATGCTGTCGAGGCCTAGGATGGATGGGGGTAATACAGCACACACCACAGCCAATGGCCCCATATTAGCCACAGTCTATTTAAGATGCTTATTGATACAGATAGGCTCTTGAGGGAGATCTGTGTTTGCCCATTGTAGCTGGACCATAATACCCATTTGTGGCACTTGATGCCATTGTCTTAATATGATTGATCTCCGGCCAGTAAATTAGCCGTATCGATTGGTTGTAATTTGAATGGTGAGCCAGCGAGTAGCCAATTAAAAGGATTGTGGCTACGCTGTTTAAACGGACCAATTACTTGTAAGCAGATGGGATGTGGTGAACATAATCAATGGCATGGGGTATTTATGCCATGCAGGCCTTGGTTGAATGCAGGCCTTTCCACTAGAGAGGAAATTACGACAATGTGCGTGCTTGTGTGTGTGCGCGCATAATTTCTGTGCATGAACACATGTATATTTTTTTGCTCAACAAAAAAATGAAAAAATATATAAAAATAAAAACAATTATTTAAAAAATATAAAAAAATGCCAGAACAGTGATGTCAACACAGCAAAACTGAGGGCCCCACATGTTTCAACAAGCGTATTTTTCTGTCTATTTTCAAGTAAAAATACCCAGTCATTCGAGTCCATTTTAATTTATACAAGCAATACAAGACAGATTTTCTTGATCTGATAATATGTCACTTGGTCAGCATAGCTGGTTATCTAGGTGAAACAGTGATACAAAAAGTAAAAGTAAAAGTGAAAAACCCTGCCACAGATTCCCTCCAACACAGTTTTGACATCTCCAAGTAACTGGCTGTGACTCAATATCAGATCAAGAAAATGTCTGTAAAATGCTTGTATTGGCAAGTGTTTAAAACTAGGTTATAGGTCTCAAAATTCCAGTTCTACAATTCTAGTGAGTTATTGGAGGACTTAAATGTTCAGTTAGGATTGACATGACTGCCTGGGCATTTTTATTTGAAAATAGACAAAAATAAGCTTATTGAAATGTGTGGGGCCATCAGTTGTACCGTGCTGACGTCAGCTGGATAGACAGCTGTCATTGCTGTTGGACAACAGCTAGAATGATATTTTTTGGTAAGTACGTAATTCTCCATGTGTTCATGCACAGTTTTGATGACCTGCATGAAAATACACCATGAAAATCCACAAAAATAAAGAGAATGCATAAATGAGAAGGTGAGTCCATACTTTTGGCCTGTACTGTACCTTCTTATAGAGATGCTAGGACGCATATGAAAATGCTCCTCAAATTCAAACAATTTGCCTCACATTCCTCTCCACATACACGTACATTTATAAAAACTTGCACTGATAAGAAAAAATGCTCCTCAAATGCACATTCAATACAGTTTTATGGAAGTCGGGCCAGTTCAGTTCCCCCATTGCCCTCCATCATTGTCATCTCATTATGAAAACATTTGTGGGGGGAAATAAATGCTTCCCATGCGATGGCGTGCTTTAATGGGGAATATGAAATGGCACGCCTGTATGTAATTACATGAAAACAAAGTGATGCCTGGTGGGCACGTGCCAATTCCTGACATTCCGGGTCCAAGGATCAGGCGCTGGTGCTGGCGCTGATGCAATACGCTACCCCCGCTACGCTCGGAGCGACAGAACATTCCGAGAGTGCGCGGCGGCTGGCTGGCGCGGTGAATGAGCTTAATGGAGCAGAAACACTGTTGTTACCCTTGGTGGAGAGAGAGAGAGAGATACAGAGAGAGAGAGAATGGATAAGGTGAATGAAGTGAGGAGAGCAAAATGGAGGGATATCAAACAACTTAAAGAGGAAACAGTAAGTAAAGGGACAGAAAGAGAGAGAGAGATAGGGAGGGAGAGAGAGAGAGAGAGAGAGAGAGAGAGAGAGAGAGAGAGAGAGAGAGAGAGAGAGAGAGAGCTACATGCTTGCAGACAGGGGCGCTGACAGCTTTGGCTGGGCCCGGGACAAAGTCCCCCCTCAATAAATTCAATGTAATGAGGACCCAATTGTGCACCCCCCCCCCAATCTCCTTGGGCCCGGGACAACTGACCCCCTTGTCCCCCTCTGTCGGCTGCTCTGCTTGCAGAAGTGACTCCCCATGTACCATCACAATGTCATAATTCATGTCCATTGCAGCAATGGCCTCTACTTAAGGCCAAGCACAGGAGCAGAACTCTTTAATGTACAGACATGGCCGTAACTACCATTGAGGACACAGAGGTCATGTCCGCATTCTAAATGTACAGTGTGCAGTAGAGCACACAGTATTTGACCTCTGTATTTGAAAATGTCTCGTTTCGGTCCTGCGTACAGGACAGGCTGTTGACCATCTGGTGACATGTGTGGAATGTCCTATACACCATTACTGCCATTGATTTTAGAACTAGAAAAATTGTCCAGAAGAAGGGCAGGGAACTCCCATAGAGAACTGAATAATTCACTTTCATTTACACAGACTCAGTCATTCAATCATTCCTGCTCACGTGTAAGCGCCTTCACAGACACACATACGGTGTGAACTCTTGAGCGATGTCAGCGTACCTCAGAGTGCAGTTCAGTTTTTGAAGCCAATATGTCCTCGCCTGGGCTGCATGGTGGATGATATGTGAAGTGCTGTAGGCCGGGTGATTGCATGTGATTCTGCTGATACTGCACTTTACAGAAAGAGCATATTTATGGCACACTTTTACTCCTCCTGCAGATCAATCACTCTGTTTAATCACCATTTACATTAATGAAAGCATATGGAGTAGTAAGGGGGTTGGGCATGGAGATAATGGTGGCTGTGGGGTGGTGGTGGGGAAGAGCGTGAGGGTGGGGTTGGAGTGGTGGTGGGGAAGAGCGTGAGGGTGGGGTTGGAGTGGTGGTGGGGAAGAGCGTGAGGGTGGGGTTGGGGTAGTGATGTCCATGTATGGTGTATGGTGGCTGTGGGGTGGTGGTGGGGAAGAGCGTGAGGGTGGGGTTGGGGTAGTGATGTCCATGTATGGTGTATGGTGGCTGTGGGGTGGTGGTGGGGAAGAGCGTGAGGGTGGGGTTGGGGTAGTGATGTCCATGTATGGTGTATGTCGGTTGTGGGGTGGTGTTATTCGTTTATGTTGAGTGTGTGAGATTGGTGCAAAGGGTGGCCTGGGGATGGCTATAGGACGATTGTGGCAGTGGGTGATGTGGGGGGAGGTGCCTGCATGGTGGTATTCTATAGCAGGGGTGGGGAACCTCTTTCATTCGAGGGGCCACTTCAAATTCCTACAAGGGTCATTAAAGTCCTCCGAGGGCCGTATTATGAACACAGATCAGGATTTCCCCCTGCAGTTTAGGCCTACATTGAAGGTAGATACATTTAAAACAGCCCCCACCTTCTCTAGGTCCCCTGAATATAACTTAATTGCATTGGAAATGTAATTTCTAAGATTCCTTTACAAAATAGGTCATATTTCATGTGAAGTTGCATGACCTTAAAAAGGTATCGGGGGCCGGATAAAACGGCCTCAAGGGCCGCAAACGGCTTTCGAGACATAGGTTCCCCACCCCTGTTCTATAGGATCTAGAGGGGTGGGGTAGGGTGGCAGACATGGGTAAGCAGTAAGGGCATCAGACTTGAAGCCCAAAGGTTGCTGGTTCGACTCCCGACCCGCCAGGTTGGTGGGGGGACTAATTAACCAGTGCTCTCCCCCATCCTCCTCCATGACTGAGGTACCCTGAGCATGGTAGAGTCCCGCTGCACTGCTCCCTTTGAGGCGCCATTGGGGGCTGCCCCCTTGCACGGGTGAGGCATTAATGCAATTCCATTGTGTGCAGTGTGCATTGAACACTTGTGTGCTGTGTCACAATGACAATGGGTTGGTGGGGGGAGTAATTAACCAGTGCTCTCCTCCATGACTGAGGTACCGTCACGCCGCACTAGTGCTTTCCCCCATCCTCCTCCATGACTGAGGTACCGTCCCGCTACACTGCTCCCCTGGGGTGGCATTTGGCTCTGCCCCCTTGCACGGGTGAGGCATAAAATGCAATTTTGTTGTGTGCTGTGTTGTTGCAGTGAAGACTTGTGTGCTGTGGAGTGTTGTGTCACAATGACAATGGTAGTTGGCGTTTCCCAGTTGGGCTTTGGCTTTGGGTGGACATAGGGTTATGGTCTAGCGCAGTGTTTCTCAAAGTTTTTCAGACCGAGGACCACTTTGTCCCCCCAAAAATGTTCAGGGACCACCTGTCAACTGAATTGATAGTTGATGGGTGCTAATTTCACATAGCTAATTTCGATTCAGATCATTTTTATTCACATTACAAGCCTGTGTTATTGTGGTGAAAATAAGATTTTAGCTATTTTCAGCTTATGTTACAAATATAACCTACTCCTAGCTCGTCTTGGAAAAGTAAAAATCCCCTCGCGGACCATCTGAGCTCTGTCGCGGACCACCAGTGGTCCCTGGACCACACTTTGAGAATCACTGGTCTAGCGGCTGTGCGGTGGGGCTATTTGTTTATCGTGAGTGTTCATAAGGAACACGTGGGGAAAAGGTTGAAGTTGTGAGTGTGTGTCAGGCTGGGGCTGGGGTTGGTGTTTAGGTGGCTGGGGAATTGGCTTATCTGTGAGAGAATCTGAATAGTGTAACAATATTGTACACTGCTTAAAGGGGCAGGATGACGTAATTTGCGCGGTGCCCGTGGCATGCCTGTCTCAAAATCTACACCGTAAAGAAAAAATGCTGTTCAAATAAACTCGCTGTGAGACTTTTTCATCACGTAATGCCAGCAGTTGATACAAATCTGAATACAGTACATAAAGCACTTGTGTGCACACACATAATGTTCATACACAGCATGGGGGGATTGAGTCTTGACCACCCGCCACCTCCACCTCCTCCTCCACCTCCTCCACCTCCACCTCAACCACCTCCACCTCCACCTCCACCTCCTCCACCTCCACCTCCTCCTCCACCTCCACCTCCACCTCCACCTCCACCTCCACCACCTCCACCTCCACCTCCACCTCCACCACCTCCACCTCCACCTCCACCTCCTCCAGCTCCACCTCCACCTCCACCACCACCTCCCTCTTTTTCGGTCTGGAGCAACTGGCAAAAGGCAGTTGGTTGCTGCTCCAGCTGCTCTTTGGTCTTTTTGAAGTGCGCTGAAACAGTGAAGATGTTCCCCTTTGTGTCTTATTCTCTCTGTCTTTTCCTTTTTGCTCTTTTTGGCTGGCTGTCTCCTGGATTTGGCACCTGTAGTGAGATACAGAGAGGATCTCTCCATGCACTTGACATGCGCCAACAGCGTGCCAGGATGGGTACGGTACTGCCGGCAAGATTTGTGTCTTTTCACCTGCTTGCTCTCTTTTCTGCCTCTCTCTCCCCATCCCATCTTTCTCTTGATCTGTACAATACCCTCTCTCAGAAGGCTATAGGTCTGGACTCGTCTGCCATTCTTTCTCTCTCTCTGCCCTCCCTTTCTCTCTTTCTCTCCAAGTCAAGGTCCTCTCTTTCTCTCTCTCTCTGAAACAGTGTCAAGAGGTTTAGTGAAACTTTTAGTAACTGGAAGCGACCAGAAACTATGCATCCGCAGAAGGCGCGTTGGGCGAGGAGTGATATCACCTAATGACATAAAAGGGTGCATTAACATTAAGTAACTGCATTGTTATGAGCCTAAACAAACTGTTACACCTTGACGACTGTTTATTTTATGTGACATTGTGCTGTGTGCTCTTCCAAACAGCACTTGTGTTGTTTTTTAACACATCTCCATGTCCAGAATGGGACAACAGAAATTTTAATGTTAATATTGACACATTCTGTGTATTGTGTTGGGTATTTCTGCACTTTTTGTGCATAACACAGCATTTGTTGACATTGCATTTACACAAAAGATGTGTTGATTTCCAACACATTCATTTTAAGAGTGTAGTTGTGACTCAGCAGTAGTGGGTGTTACCACTGGACACAGACATGTCCACATGTTTATTACCCCATATCTGAGAGCATAGCAAACATTTTCTTCAGTTGTTTCAAAATATGATTAAAATAACGTTTTTAATAAAATAATAACATTTTAATTAATCATAAGCAATGATGTAGCTAGTTTTAGGAGGCAATCAGGACAATTCTAAGGACACAGCAGGTTGGGACATTTGGGGACATTTCAATATGATTTTTTAAACAATGTTGGGGGAGGAGGTAAACTCTACAATGTATCCTACCTGTAGGCCTACTGTATCTACTGCAATACATGCCCAAGGCAAAACGTGTTCTGCTTTATCCGTTAGGCACCTGTGGACATACAGTAAGTGTTTGACTTCTCTTTGCAAGTAAGTCTTCATCCAACGTCTACCTTCAGTGTAAACTAGCAAGATATCATAGAGTATCAGACCACTCAGGGGGACAGTTTTGTCTGTGTGTTTGCTGCTATGATGATAAAACAAGACCCTGTAGCACTCCTGTCCCTCATCTCCTCTCTCGCAAACAGTGCACTCTACAGCCAAGATGAGAGTTGTCTTTGAGAGGCGTGTAAGAGGCCTGCAAAAGGGCAAAGGGCAGCCTCTACTATTCGCCTCAGGCCCAGGGCTCTCACCACTCACGCTGCTCACAAGGCGATAATGAGGCACACAACAGCCCATAATAATCACCCAGAGGGCATTGCAGTATCACCTTGGGGTCTGGAGTGCACCACAACTAGACCAGAAGGTCAGGGCTCAGAGTGTAATTCTGGCAACCCCCACCTGGCAACCGTTAGAATGCTGGAGGGTGTTCTAGTGTGTAGGCTACTTTGACTTCACCTTGGATGACACTGCTCTGCCCGTATGTCTCTGCTGGCCACAAGGGTACTGGCCTTTCTTTCCTAACCTCTGCCCCTGGCTGAACACGCTAATCAAACACCAGTTGAAACAGAATAGTATGCAAGAGTAAGCGGTTAGGGAGTCAATCTTGTTGCCTGAGGGTTGATGGTTTGATTCAGTCGAACCAGTGAATGAACCAGCGCCCTTGCCATCCTCCTCCTTGAATGATGTACCCTGAGCAGAATATTTTTACAGTAACGAGTGTTTGACCCCTCTCTATTTACCTTCAGTGCAAACTAGCAAGATATCATAGAGTATCGGAGCACTCTGGGGACCAGGGCTCTAAATTAACGCACGCCAACACGGCAAATGCGGGTGAAAAAACATTTTGGCTGGTAGAAAAAATCATCTACTAGCCAAATTGGCCGGTAGCGCGCGCCCGACTGAACGTTAAACAGCTGCCCGCACAGATCTGTAGCTGCCGTCTGATGAACGTTAAAACGTCGCCTACATTACCCATGAACATTAGTCCTACCGTCATGATGTAGCCCACACCCATTGGCTGACCGTTAATCACAATAAGGCAGCCTCACATCCATTGGCTGCGTGTTTGATACCCGCGCGCTGGAACTAGTGTTGATAAAATATGTTCAATGAGCAGACTAGCGCAGATTATTTGGGTTTTGTAGGTTTTGGTCAGATGAAAAATAATGTGGCAGTGGTTAAAGCACGGTTATGTGTCGATGAATGCAAGTAATAGCAGCGTAACTGTTGTGACGGCGAAATAGAGTATTGGTGGAGCGAAAACTGCGTGAGGGAGGGACAGGACAGCTGGATGTCAAAACAGTGTCGTTGCCGTCAGAAGCCGTCTGATATTTGCGAGGTCCTCGCAACTACAAACGATGGAGTTGTCGTTTCCTAATAACGCCCACGCCATCGCAAAGACCATGCACGAGTTTGACATGGATATACGAGTAAGTGAAAAAAAAAGATAACAACAACTAGCGACGAAAGTAACAAAGTAAGCATGGTCTCCGTGGTGTTATTGGATATCTAGTTGACATAGCGTAACGGTAATTCCAAGCGCATCGTAAGTAAAGCTAATATGAATTTGACCTGGAGGAACTTAAAGGTGTCACGCAGCAGCAGCATAAACACACAATGCAGACATCATTCACGCACTGTGTAGGTGTGTGCGTGTGTGTGTGTGCGTGCGCGCGGGTGTCTCCTGTCGTTCTCCTCTCCGTCTCCTTCTCCTCCCTTCATCTCTTCTCCCCTTCACCTGTCTTCTGTGCATTGTCCATGGTATTTGGCCCACTGTGTGTGAAGTGATGCTGAGAAGGGGATATGAGGTTTTGCAGTGTTTGGTTGTGTGTGTGTTTGGCTAGTGTATGTTGAAAGTCTGGTATGTGTGTGACATTAGTGCTGAAGGCATGCTGTGTTTGTGTGAGTTGTAGGCCTATACTATGTGAGCTTTGGGTGATGGTGTGTGAGGTAATAGGCTAGTGTTTGGCTGTCTGTGCAGTATATGGAAATGGAATGAAAAATAATGAAATGCAGGTAATAAAAATGTAATTACTAAATAATTATAGAATAGACTGAATTATAATGAGTATAATATTTATATTGTTTATCTGTGTTGAGGACATAGCCTAGTTTAATAAAATAATTAAAAGCAACATAATTAACGCATGGTTTATTTTGGTGAGAAAAAAATGGCTAGTTGACCTTCCATTTGGCTAGTAAGAAAAAATGTCTACTAGCCAAATTGGCTGGTGGTGGAAAAAGTTAATTTAGAGCCCTGCTGGGGACAGTTTTGTCTGTGTGTTTACTGCTATGATGATGATGATAAAACAAGGGCAAAGATAGTCTCTACTATTTCCAAGCATACAGCTACAAGTATTGTCTTTGAGAGAGAGAGAGAGAGAGAGAGAGAGAGAGAGAGAGAGAGAGAGAGGTCTGCAAAAGGGCAAAGATAGCATACAGCTGCTTGCTTTTACACACAGAAACCACCTCTGGATCACATGCTTTCACCGCTAACGCTGCTTGGTGTTCTGGAACACACATTACACTGGATGGAAGGTCAAGACTCAGAGTGGAATTCTGGCAACACCCACCTGGCAACCGTTAGAATGCTGGAGGATGTTCTAGTGTTCTTTGGCTTGCGGTTGGATGACACTGCTCTGCCCTTATGTCTCCTGTGGCCACGAGGGTTCTGGTCTTTTTCTCTAGCCTTTGCCCCTGGCTTATCTTGCTAATCAAACACCAGTTGAAACAGTACACCATTTGCAATGTGAATAAGAGGAAGCAGATGCTGCTCCGCCATTTTCGACATGATTGATTGATTGATTGATTTTATTTGACAATCTCAGTTCTTAAATGAAAACAAATACATGATTTAGTTTCGAGTAAACCACACCGCACAGTCGCCCCTGTAAAAATTAAACCAAAGCTCCCCCAAACCGTGGATCTCTGACGTTGTTCAATGAGTAAATGCCACAAGACTGAGCATCTGAGGAAGAAAACTGGGCTTGAAGTACACCGCCTGTGTTTGCAAGAGCTCAGGTGCGACCTGATCACAGCGAGTCACTCAACATACTTTGCAAACTTGATTGCCTCATCGAAATATAAACCACACCACACAGTTGCCCCAATAAAAATTAAACCAAAGCTCCCAAACTGTGGCTATCCGACGTTGTTCAATGAGTAAATGCCACAAGACTGAGCATCTGTGGAAGACAACTGGGCTTGAAGTAGGCTACACCGCCTGTACTTACAAGAGCTCAGGTGTTCCCTGAGCGACCTGATCAGGGGTCCGTTCCTCGGTTATTGTCGTTGCTAACTGTCTTAAGACCGTCTTACCGTTCCCTTGGATTTTGTGGTGAGCGTCGCTGTCGAGAGAGAGTTGAGTCGCTCGTACGAAGGACTTTGCTAACGACGATAGCAAAGACGCTTTCGAGAAACGGACCCCAGAGCGAGTCACTGTACATACTTTTTAAACTTGATTGCCTCATCGAAATATAACCTCAAACTGAACACACTTTATTATTGAAACACGGTGGACTGTTCCTTTAAGGCACTGAATGTGCCCGGCGGCAAAGCTGAGCCAAGCTAATGCTAACGAGTTTGCGCTGCGCACGTTGCTGACTGGGGGCACGTCCAAAGACAAGGCAGGTCGGGCTCATCTCAGGACAGAGAAGAGCACACTTTATTATTGAAAAACGGTGGACTGTTCCATTAAGTGGGTTTAGTGGGGGAGGCTTGTGAACTGAACTTTGAGCCTGAAAAGAAACTCCTCTTTCCTCTGGCCCATAAAGAACTTCAAATATCACACCCCACCGTTCTCTCCGCCCCTAGGAGACAAAATGAAAAACCAAACAACAAAGTAATCACTGTCTACTCCAAAGGCTTCCAATGAAATAGAGATTAGAGATTTTTTTTTAAATCCAATTTTCACCCCCTCTCTTCACCTCTTCCTTTCCAGCCCCCTCTGGCTACCATGGAGCTTTACAAATGAATAATTTCTCAAAGGCCTGAAAAGCAACTGGAAGGCTCATCAGGGAATCATCTGAAATGCAATTATTTTAGCCTTTTCCGACCCTCACCGTGTGTGTGCTAGTGTGTGTGTGTCTGTCTGTCTGTCTCTGTCTCTCTCTGTGTGTGTGTGTGTGTGTGTGTGTCTGTCTGTCTGTCTGTCTGTCTGTCTGTCTGTCTGTCTGTCTGTCTGTCTGTCTGTCTGTCTGTCTGTCTGTGTGTGTGTGTGTGTGTGTGTGTGTGTGTGTGTGTGTGTGTGTGTGTGTGTGTGTGTGTGTGTGTGTGTGTGTGTGTGTGTGTGTGTGTGTGTGTGTGTGCACCCTGATGGTGAGGCTGTAAAAGCAGTTCCAGCATTTGATGATTGCGTCTGGCTTTGTAATGCAGAGTGAACAACAGGTGGTCGCTGGACGTCACTGCCTAAGGCTACTCACAGACGACCAGGGTGTGTGTGAGTGTGTGTGTGTGTGAGTGTGAGTGTGTGCGTGTGCGTGTGCGTACAGGGGAGCTGACAGCTTTGCCCGTGCCCAGGACAAAGTCATCTGAAAGGGCACCCCCAGCCCAATAGATAGCATACAATGTAATGAGGACCCAATTCTGGGCCCCCTCTCTCCCTTGTCGCCCACTCCCATTTTTTACTACAAAGGTTTTCAGAAGTGATTAAATTGAGTTACGCAGAGAACTACAAGATTGTTAAGATTTGAATTACTAAGATCAAATCAGATCAGTGGCTAAGCCAATATATGTACAGGACCCCTAGAGAGAGAGAGCGAGAGAGACAGACAAACAGACAGAGACAGAGAGAGAGAGAGCGCTCAGTCCAAGAGTTCTCCCTTTCACCACCCTTCAATTCTCTACTTTACTCTCATAGAAACTCAGTGTGTGTGTGTGTGTGCGTGTGCGTGTACGTGTCTGTGTTTCTCTGTGTGTGTTCCTCTTTTCCTCTTTGTGTTCTTATTGTATACCGTGTGTGTGTGTGTGTGTGTGTGCACGCGTGTGCGTACGTGTATGTACAATTTCATGAGAAGAGCGAGGAGTGGCTCGAACATAGAACATTAGTGTGCCATCACACTGTTTCCTGCCCGCTATATTGATAGCGATAATGAATTTCGACTTCTCGCCTTTGGCGTCGTTTATTTTCACATGATTTTCAAATCTCTTATATTATGAATAAAAGCCAGTCAGCTGTGTTATTTAATCAATGGCAGACACATTTAGATGTCATAATTATTGGAGCCTGTTATATTGTTCTATCGAAGTGCCAATGTGAATTGCTGTAATTTGTATCTTTCAACTCCCTCACACCCAACCACCCACCCCCCTATTTCAACTCAGGCCCTCATACACTGAAAAAAGTGTTTTTTTGACTTTGTAAATACTATGAGATCAATTAAAGTAATTTCTACATAGATTAATCAATTCTGAGAATTACTCAAACATGGCATGTGTTATTCACTGTAATACTTAAAATTTCTGCGTAATTGTGTGTCTAAACATTTAGTTAAATAAATTCACTAAATGTAACCTTAGTAACTGCAGTAAACATTACTGAAATATTGTTGGCATTATAATAACTGCAGAAATTCAAGTAAAAGTTGCCGAACGCTGGTGTGACGTCAGATGTTAGAAATGCGTCACGTGTCCCTTGACCTGCTTGTCTCTACTGATCTGATGAACTTGATGCGTGCGTGATGAAAGTGAGTGTGTGTTCGCGCACCAAACTTGGCGTGCATTCAGTTCTGTCGGTGTTGGTCGTCGGTTCTTCCCTTTCCCAGACGTTTTGAAAGTGTGGAAATACACCACGGTTAAGGTAAGCACGCATAAATCAATTCAATTTCGAGCTATGCTACTTCCGTTTGAACGCATTTTGGGCTTTTGCAGCAAACGCATGGATAGGAGGATGTCTGGGTTTTCGTGGTAGTGATGCGGCGATTTGTCAAAACTGCTGCACCGAAAGTAGGACAGTGGGACGAACTAAAGCTGGGCTTACACTGTGCGACTTTTGCCCCGATTTGGCACTCGCGCGACTTTTTGGGAGTCGGGCCGATTTCTTGCTCAATCGCAGGTCAATCGTGAGTCTCGCATCGTGCAGTGTACATGGGGTAACGACAAGCGATTTCGCCTCACGATAGTGCAATCGCGGGGTCGCAAGAAAATCAAAACTGTTTGATATCCAGGTCGTGGCTCGTGCGTAAATCGCACAGTTAAAGCAGTGCTACGACCCGATTTGACACTTCACATGCACAAATGAATAGGGCCGTGCGATTTGCTGTTGAGCGCGACCTCATCTCCACCTCAGGTGCGCATGTTCCCTCCTCTGCATACCGGGGAAACATGCCTGTCGCGTCACGCAGTGGAAGCATTTGGCTTGCATCCGACTGTCGGCTCGTATAGTGTGAGGGCGTGAGTCGTGAGATGTGAACTTTTAAATAGTGAAATTCCATCGTGCAGTGTGAGCAGGAGCTTAATACCCACGAGCGAAAATATCGCACAGTGTATGCCCGGCTTAAGACGTTTTTTGGGAGTAAAATTATTGTTTTAACAATAACGGAAGCACGGTGAGTTGTGTGTTTCAAGGGCAGAGCCGTCCTTATCCAGGGCTCTCTTCGGGAATGGTTAGCTGGTGAAGTTGCTAGCACGACAAGTGAGTGCTATTTCCACATAGCCGTTTATGACATGCAACCATATTGCTGCAAGGCGAACTGGAGTTATTTTTCAATTGTGCATCCATTCAGAATAAGCATGCACAGCTCACTTATTAAGGGGGTTTACGGGGAAGACTAAAATGAAGAGGCTAGACAGACATGGGAAGTATTTTGAAGTGGAACAGTCACTTCAGAAATTCTGGTCACTGACGTGGTAATTAGCATGGTTTTGGTTCTGATGACGTGGGGATGAAAGGTTAGTTTCGTATTAAATTCAGATGTTAATCGGTACATTGATATGGAGTGACTGTTGAATGAGAAGTAAAATGTGAGCCACGAATACACTTCTTTTGAGTGCGATTTTAGAATGATGTCACCGTTATGATCAAAGTAAGATGGCGCTGCCCTCGTGGCTGTGATATACAAAGTAGGAAGCTTGATAGAGAGTAGATAACCCTAACAGCAGATGAAAATAAAACCGTTCACATATTAAAACACGTTACACGACACTGTTGGGACCGTTCTAATTTGGATATAAAGCTGGTTCAAGCATTTGGCAGCATAATGGTTAAATGTCAGGCCCTTTCACTCTGCCTATTTTAACCATGAAGGCACAACCAGTAACTTAGAGGACACACTCTCCATAACCTAATTCTTGCCTACTCCAGTAGCCTACACTGGAAACCAAGTGACACAGTTTTGCCTCAATTGTCGCCAGAGATCATTATGCATCGTTTTTCATTTCTGACTCAAAATGTTGAAACATTGTCATTATTGAACTCTGAGTGGTTATTGTGCATATTATTAATTAATGGTCCACTGTGTTCATTATTTTACAGGAAGAGCTGGACCTTTTAACCCCTCACGACGCACCCCATTAAGGGTAAGTTGACCACTCAATCACAAGGCAGCCATGGGTAAGCGGTTAGGGTGTCAGACTTGTAGCCCAATGGTTGCTGGTTCGACTCTCAACCTGCCAGGTTGGTGGTGGGGAGTAATTAACCAGTGTTCTGCCCCATCCCCCTTCATGATTGAGGTACCCTGAGAAGTGCTCCCTTGGGGCGCCATTGGGGGCTGCCCCCTTGCACGGGTGAGGCATAAATGCAATTTCGTTATGTGCTGTGAACACTGTGCAGTGGGCACTTTGGAGTTTCCCAATCAGGCCTTCACTTTACACTTTCACGTGTATAAGCGATGTGTCAGGAATGTTGCTGTCTTATGCTGCAACTGCAGGTTTGCCTGCCTTTGCTGCAGTTTCTCAGATCACCTTGGTTTTGGATAGCATAGTTGTGAACTTGATTTTTATCCCCTGGCTATGTACACTATCTCAGGACGACAAGTTGTTACCTTAAAACACCACATCAGCACTCCCTTTTAAGTAAGCAATGACATTTGATTGAAAAAAAAAATGTTAGTATAAGCTAAATTGATGTTCCTTTTTTCCCCCAGTGTCTTCCTGCTTGCTGAGATGTCCACCACAGCAAAGCTACGAGTCATTTTTGATGATCTTGATGTGCGCAAATTAATTCTACCATCCGGTATCCCCAGTACTCTCCAGGATCTCAAGCTCGTCATCCAGAGCACATTCAGCACTCCAGATGGCTTTTCTCTAATGTATCAAGATCTGGAGTTTGGGGGCCAGTTCTTCACACTGACCTCTATAGAAGATGTGCAAGACAGGGGTACGCTGAAAGTTGTTAAAGTTGAACCAGTCATTGTAGACCTCTGCGCAGTGGAAGAATCAGATGGCGTGTCATTAGGGTGACCACCTGTCCGGACTTCGGCCGGACAACCCCGCCCCTTAACTATCTATCCTAGCGTCCTTGCGCAGTACCCGTGGCTTCAACTGGCTGACTCCCCGCCTTCCTGTCACTCCCAGACTTCGTGTCATTCTAAACAGCAGGCTGGAATGAGGAAGCTGCGCTGCCATCTTACCTCGACTAACTCGGCTACCAAAAACAGTTTTAGTTCTAAAACAAGATGTTTTGGGAAGGATTTTCGCATTTCATTACACCTACATCCCCACTCCGATAAAGGAGTCATCAGAACAACTAATTTAACGTTGTACCCTATCAGAGACAGTAGAGTAGGCTATACGATAGACAATCCCTCCGTTGATGTAGCCTAGTCTGTATTTATTTCATCTTTTTTCATGCATGCATGATGTGCATAGCCTACAATTTATTTGAAGTACTTTACTGAAAGTAAATGTCAGGAGTGTGTTGATCAGCTGTGTTTTAAAACGAGAGGCAGCCGCTTCTGTCAGCATTTTTTTCCTGCAGACGCTTGGATAACCATAGCAACAGCACGAGCTCAAAATACAGAGAGCGCCCGTGCAGAAAGATGCTTTCTTTGCCCTGGTTGAAAAGTTACGAGAGCCCTCGTTGTAAATGCATTTAGCGGACAAACTTGCTTGCACTATGCGTTGCCAGTACAGCAATATAGTTAATTTGTTGTGCGGGGTCTGTAGTAAAATCTGGAGTAACATGGCGGACGCAGATACTGTATCGGAAACACGACCGTCTGTCAATCTAGTTTGTGTCAATGACGTTGCCTCGTATATCGAGGCCATAAGCACAAGGCGAGGAGGAGAGGAAAGACAAAGAGAGGGACACATGAACGTCGTAAACAGGTCGTAAAAACAGACCGATGGCCACCCTACGTGTCATCCACATCCTTGGCCTCTCAGGACACAATTTTGCTCTCGTCGTCATCTGATGAAAATCCCTCGTCCCAACCATGGCCAAGAATTGTTGAAATTGGAGAAATGAAAGAGGCAATGGAAGAAGAGAGGGTGGTTCTACTCACAGAAGTGAAAAAGACCAACAACGAGGAGATTATCCGTGAGAAGATGGAGAAGACATTTTCGTATCGACGGTTGGAGGTTGTCAACCAGATGCCCTCAGTCCCAGATGTCATGGCGAGATGGCCTGCCCTTTTCTTTGAGTCTCAGGTAAACATGAATGTTTATGTCACACTTTCATGGCTGTCATGAGCCATTTTGAAGTAAATTCAGGTGAAAGGTCTTTAATTCATTCATGTAGCTTTTATTTGTACACATCTGAAATTAACCGGTACATAAGTACAATAAGTAGAAATAAAAAAGAGCCTGTAAACCATCTACATACATGCATGTCTTCCAATCTAAAACACTTACATGTGTGTGTCGCTGTGGTTTTGCTTGTGTCTTTCTTTCTTTATTTTTAGGTAAAGGAGGAGTTCAAGAGGATCACAACTATCCACCTGGACCAAACCTTCTTGACTAAGATGGATCTCTACACTCCAAAACTCCTGACCATCTTCAAGACAAAGGGTGGGACTGCAGGCACAAAAATAAACAGCGTCTTGGAGTCACTCAGTCAGGTGAAAACATAAAGAAGAGCATTCTGCCCATTTCTACCCCCACTTATCTGTAATATAGAGCCTAGGGTTACTTGCCTGCTTCATTTGCAGGTGTCCACACACTATCTGTTCCCCTTTCTGACTGATGATTTGGTCACATTTGCTTTTTGTGAAAGCCCAGATGGTGACTCATCACCCACTGGAGTCACTCAGTTAGGGGCATAATAATATTAATATTATTACAGTACATCCTGCTAATAAGACATGCAGATCATCAATGTGAGTTGTGTCCAGTCCCTGAAAAGCTCACCTTGAAGTTGCCATCTTTCACTACCTGAGCGACTTCAGTGAATAATGGTCACCAACTTATGGGTCATCAAGGCACGAGACAATGGCAAAATGCAACTAAAGCATCAGCCAAAAAGGAGCTGAACAGAAAAATGGTCTGTGGATGCCACCTAACGAATCACTCATTTTATGAGGGTGTCTTGAAAATAACCTTTCATTTCCACCTGTTGCCTTTAAAATTCGCACAGCAGTCGGTGATATGGATTCGCTATCAGTGTTGTATAATTGACTTGAATCGGCATTCTATTGTTTTGGTGTTCCCTTGCCTTTTTAAGCATTGAAGTTATTTATGCTGTTGTTTTTTATACAGAAACAGATCTATAGCCATGATGCGGTCATCCGTTGTCTGATCCATTTCCTGGGAGAATCGGCAGAGGAGCTCATTAATGACTACCAGGTGTGTGTCCCCCTGTGTCTGTGAACCTATTGAACTTTTTTTTTTAAACAACTACCATCCTTGTAATGCCATGTATGTGTGTAGGAGACTGTAGTAGATATGCACTTGAGTATCTCTATGATGGCACTTTATGTATGTATGTAGGTAGGTATGTATGTATGTTTTTTGTTTTGTTTATTGTTTTTTGGCGTCATGTGTATCAGTGTTGTGTGTGTGTAGCAGGTATGTATGTCCAAGACAAATTTCTTTCGGGACCATTAAAAGAATCTTGAATCTTGAGTCTGTCCCACCCCTTTTACAATGGCTGCCTTTGTTAAGTATTGGAATGTATGGGTTGTACAGTTTTTGAATACTTTGCTACTTCTTTGTGTTGTTTTTAGCAGGATGTTTCCAAGGATGTCATCGAACAAGACATCAAAGACCATGAGATCAAGATCTTTGTGCTGGGCAGTGCAGCAGAAGGTGTCCCCCCAACTGATGTCATCATTGTGATCGATGGTACAGAGGTATTGGGTGGTTGTAAAACGCTCACCAATGCTTGCATTCTGCTCATGGGCTTTGTGTACTCACTAGATCTCAGATATCCCCCAAAATTGCAATATACATTTGAAGTTTTTCAAAAGTTGTTCTTGGAGTTGGATGATTTAAAGCTCTCCCCCAAAGTGGATTCTCTGTGGAGGAAACTGGTACTGTAAAAGGGAAATGAGACTACAGCACTTGTGGCACAAATGCAATTGACTTAATTGTGAACTTGTTCATAACTGTTCATGAAGGGCTTTGAGTTATGCGTCTTGCTCTTTAGTGTAGGTTTATTTAAGGACTTGAATAATGTAAAAATGGGCCTGTACAGGTTGGGTTTTTTTATTTTTTACTTTGAATTTCATTACTGTGTGTACTATAGGTCCAGTTATTAAGTTCCCTCTCAGTCTTTGCATCATTTATAGGACCCATATCACTCACCAGTACTTGCATTCTGCTCATGGGCTTTGTGTAATCAATTAGTATGTGCATCTCAGTTTGGAGCATATCAGAGCTTTAAATTTTACAAAAGTTACGTTTTGCGTTTGGATGACTTCAATATTCTCAAAAAAGTGGGTTCTTTGAGGGTAAATCTACTACTGTAAAAGAAGAATATGCCATTGTATATTACAGATGAGTGACTTTGAAGTCAGTGTGCAGAAGTCTGAGTTGTGCGTCTTGCTAGGTTTTTTCAACAAGTTAAATAATGTACAGATGGGCATGGACAAGTTATTGCCTTTTCCTTTTATTTTAAAGAATTTTACTCCTGGAATATTTTGAATATTTTATTATAGTGCACTATAGGCCAATTAGTTGGTTCCCTTGCAAACATTTTCCGTCACGTGTAGGACCGAAAGCTAACTCATTCCTCTCTGACATGAAACACACACACACACACACACACACACACACACACACACATACACACACACACACACACACACACACACACACACACACAAGCAGTTTGTTTCACATAAATTGGCCCAGACCAGAGATTTTTATATCATTTTATATCTTTCTGTGATCAAATGTTCCTGGATTACTTCTCTTAATGGTACATTAAGAACAAGAGCTAAGCTAAATTGAGATAGAAGATAACAGTAAGGCAGAGGAGGTCAAGTTTAGATAACCAGTCAAGCAGAACTTGAGAAGAAGGATCACAGATGAGAGAACTGAAAATGAGGAAGTCAACTCTATTCATCCTTCTCAAATATTGCTCAACTGGTTATCTCAACTTCACCTCCTTTGTCTTAGTTAAATCATAGAATACAGTCTCTCTGAACATTTCTAGAAAGGCCACAAAGTGGACCTCTCTCTCTCTCTCTCTCTCTCTCACGCGCGCTCCCATTCCTCCTTTTTTTTGCT